>NC_056741.1:1460075539-1460248462 GCF_019279795.1 Protopterus annectens
AATTTGTTGGGACATATGTCCTATTGTTCTATAAATATTTTCATTCACGTTGATGCATGTCCCCTGTTCAAACACCACAATCATGGTGGCCTGTTGCTACCAAACATCCCTGCATGCTGTTGGAATATCCACTGTCATTCAATATATGCATGTGTTATGCTTGCTGTTCAGCTGGTGGAACCTTGGTGTGTTGGGTTAATGGGAATATTACTGCATGCTACAAAAAACAATGCAGATCCAGACCAAGAACAAAATGATGTGTATCTAAAGGCTCAAAAGGAACAAAACAGTCCAGAATGTCTTAAATGAGACTTACTTTAATGGAAAATGATAAAAAAATCACATCAAGTGCTTTCGCCTGGAATCATACCAGGCTTTTTCAAAATAAACCATTACCAAAAGTTCAAAGCTTAAATACCTTCTAGTCCAAATCATGTGACTAGAATAATAACTAATAAAATATGCAAATCAAATGTTAAAGCAACCATAGATTCTTTCATTCACATAGAATTATACAATGAACTACTAACCAACAAGGTTGTACTAATTATTTAAAAACAAATATTTACAATACAATCATTACTAAAATAAGTACAACAGCCCTACAAAACTACAGGCCAACTTAAAATACCTTGAGGCAATGTTAAAAACTTATGAAAAAATTCATATATGCCTTAATAACCTCTCACAGATTGCGGGTTTAAAGAATCTTCTACCTATCATATAAAAAGTTGACAATAGTTGAAAAATCATTCAAAGCAAAATATTTTACATGGTAGTAAAATAAACAACACATCCAAAAAACTGTGGAAACATAGAATCATAACTTAGCCCTCCTCAGTTTCAAAACACTCATAATACTAATACTGTCGTTCAAACCAGGAGGCTTGGTTGCATTCAATTTAAGCTGCCACCACAATTCCTTGTATTCCAATCGGGCTTCCCAATCACCCCCTCTGCTGTCCTGCAGAACCTGTTCTAAAATTAAAAACTTGAGTTGCATATTAGGGCATGTACCAAGATGCTTAAAAAAAGCATTGTTTTCCTTTTTCTTGGATACATCATAAAGGTGCTCGTATATCCTTCTTCTAAGAGTTCTCTCAGTTTTACCCACGTAAAAACTGGAGCACTGAGTGCAAAAACCTAAATAAACAACTCCTTTTGTACCACAGTTGTAGAAATGCTCTGCCCTGAATTTAAACCTCCTAGATGGAATAAATAATGAGTTTTCATTAAGCACATAAGGACATTGTTTACATGAACCACACTTGTACGTGCCAAGTTTCGGACAAACCCTCGTGTTGTCCACACAAGATCCACCCTCAAAAAGGCCCTTAAGGTTCATGTCCCTTTTCCTAATAAAGTGGGGGCGTTCCTTGACAATCTGCTTAAAATCATCATGATGTGCCAAAATAGGCCAATATTTTGTGATTGACTGTTCCACTTTTGATGAATCCCCAGAAAAGGTATAAACAAAACTATTTTGATATTCAATCTGTTCTGATGGTTTAAAAAGAGTGTCACGAGTTGCCCCACTACCTAACAGAGGGCAGTAAACAGCCTCCCTACCAGCAATTACCTCCCCAGCTAAATCATTTACTAAGTGTGCTGGGTACCCCCTTTCATCAAAAAGTTGCTTCAAAAAATTGACCTCATCAAGAAAAAACTCCATTGTACTACACATCCTTGAGGCACGTATGAGTTTCCCCTTCACTATGCCTTTCTTCTGGTGAAAGGGGTGACCACTATTGAAATGTAAATAAGAGTTAGAAAAAGAATTTTTCCTATATACCTTGGATTGAAAGGTACCATTACTGACATCTTTAAAAAGAGCAACATCAAGATAATTCAGGTAATCACTGTTTACATTGTGAGTAAATGCTAGGAAGGGGGTGGTAGAATTAATGTAAACCATAAAATCCAAGAATTGGTCCAAGGTACCATCCCATAAAAGACAAATGTCGTCAAGGTATCGTTTGTAGTGGGTAATGTGTTGAGCCCAATTCGTAGAAAAAACAAATTTGCTTTCCCAGTGGTGTAGTACGATATTCGCATAACTAGATGCACAAGCCGTGCCCATTGCTACACCCTTTTTCTGTTTGTAAAGATCACCCTTAAAATAAATAAAATTGTTGTCCAGGACAGTCTCCATGAACTCAACCAATAGCCCAATCATATTAGCCCCTAAACTAGATTCGGTAGCTAAAGTGTTGTTGAACCATTCCAACCCTACATCATGGGGGATACTAGGGAATAACTCAACTATATCAATGGTGGCCATTAGTAGTTCTGGTTTATAAAAATTCCATTGGATGCCAGAGAGAAAGTCCCATGAATCTTTGCAGACATGGGGTAAGTCAAAAGCAAATTTGTTGATGTTAAAATCAATTAATTTTCCTAAGGGCTCTGTTATACCACCAGCCCCTGAGGCAATAGGCCTAAAATTCAAAGGGTCTAGGCCCTTGTGTGTTTTAGGGATTCGGAAGATTGCAGGTGTCCTTGGATTTTTTACGTGTAGGTAGTTGTATAGTTTTTCATTTATCACACCCTGCAGTAAATGATCCATGAGTGAATAAGAAATCTTGGAATAAGCTATATTTAATTCGTTCCTAGAAACCAATTCATAACGCTCAATATCCTGCAACATATTGTGAATGTAGGTGTCATATACCATGTTGTACATTAAAACTACACCCCCACCCTTATCCGGCTTCATCACTCGGATATCTTCATCACAAAGCCTTTTTTATTAACTGACTAAGCTCTTGTCTGAAATTAACAGATGGAGTGTAAGACCTATTCAAACAAAAATCTCTTAAATCTATCTCCACCAAATCCTCAAACAATTTTAAAAGTGGATTTAAGGGTGGATTAAATGTGCTAGGTCTGGTAAGCCCATTATTAATCTGAGTTTGACCTTTGAAAAACAAGGCAAGATTCAACCGTCTAACAAAAAGTTTTAAATCAACTAAAACGCTGCATAGATCAAGCCTACGTGTGGGTACAAAATGAAGCCCTTTGGTAAAAAGCTCAAAAAAGTCATCAGTAATTGTGATATCAGTGAAATTGTAGATAACACAAGTTGTCATAAACTCCCTCAAGAGCTTCATGAGCAGAAATCCTAACAAATTCATCACCTAAATTCCTTATCTGCATGTTCTGTTCCACATCTGAGGTTGGTGTGCAACATTCCTCCCCCCTGGTCTGCCCGGGGGATAGTGAAAATCCGATGGGCCACTCTGACTATTTTTCTGAGCAAGCCTCTCACTTCTTCTTGGTATGTCCAGTGCAGGACTTGGGACATCATCATTAAAAACCATGTCACTACTTTGGTTATGAAACTGTTTGGTGTCCTGCCTGTTACTGCATGCTGTTACAATTAATCTGGAATGCTGTTGTTTATGTTGTAATTAAACACACCTAATCACAGAATGTATGGGAAGGCCAGTCCCAGCGGACCCACCTGTCCCTCCTCAGCTGGCGAGTGCACCTGGCACCAGCAGGGCCGGTGCCCAGCCCGGGCTCCTCTCCTCCATTGGTCCTGTGCCACCTTCAGGTGGAAGTGCTGCAGGTGATGGGGCTCATCCCCCCCGTGCAAGCGTGGGCAGAGAAGGGCCACTTGTCACCCTTCGAAGGGTCCGGGCTGTAGTGCGTAGGGAGATCCAATGTTCAGTCGCTGATCCCCTATGCCAGCTCAAGGCAAGAGTGGCATGTCTCACTGGTGAGCCTGCCCGTCCTACACAGCCCCCAGCACAGCCACCCTCGGGGCTGTGAAGGTGCAGTGGTGACTGCCCATGGGTGGGGATCTCACTTCCACTGTTACCATCTGTGGGCTCATGGGCTTGCGATTTCCAAACATCCGACCCCATCAATTGTGTTCACCCACCCCATGTGTCATACACCGCCCCTGTATGCCTCTTGTCTGTCTTGTCTGTTTACCTCCCCAACCTACCTTCCCGAACATCCTACTTCCTCTACCTCACTTTCCACTCTCACCTGAAAAAAAAAAAAAAAGGGCAATCTGTACCCATAAAAAAATTATGCCCCATACATAGCTGCCCATTTTGCACACATGTCCATTGGACATGTAAACTGATAATTATAATTGGCAGTACAACATACTTTGTTGTCCTCACCCCTCTCCCAGGGGTGGAAGGTTTCAAATTTCACTCCAAATTTATTGCATATGCAAAGCTGTTGCTGGTAAAGAAATGGGCAGCTATGGACTTTCCCTACACCCGTCCTGCACATCCCGAGCTTGTTTACCTACTGTCTGTCCCTCTTTGTGCCCCCTTTTTCACCACTTTCCTATCTCCCCATTTTCGTTTCTTTAAAAGAAATTGGCGCATGGGTTAGCGGGAGTAAGCACTTTTAAGCGGTAGAAAGCAGGTTTAACCAAGTGTGCGCATGTGTGCGCTTAGCTAAGCATTGCTAAGCATCGCACAAACCCATGCAAACCCGCTTAAAAGTGCCTTAGTCACTATATGGTAGGGCCCTTGTTCTGCTCAGCAGCAAAAGAAAACACCTCTGCCAGTCTCAAACCCCAGACCATTGACACAATAGCCTGCATGAATTACCACTAAGCCACAGCAGATATACAATTAACTTGGTGCTGAAATAAATATATCATGCATTACAATGAGGGAATGTAAATGGAAATTAGGAATGGTATAACACAAATCCTATTCTGTTGGTCTTTACCAGCAGTTCTTGTGGAATTGCATGACATGACTGTGAAAAGAGAACCAGCCATGCAAGCAGGGAATAATGTTACAGTAGCACCTTACAAACACCACACAGTATCAGACCAGGATAAATACTGGCAAAGTTCAATAGTGCAGAGGCCAGACACCCCAACTGTGACTGCTTTACAGGGATGTCCCTGATTTGTAAACAAATGTTAACTGTGCCCCACTGAATCACTCTGAAAAATACTAACTTTAGGCAGACAAGTGTGGAATCACATGTAATGAATAATGTCAATAGGTGAGAGTAGACACTGCTTGCACGTCAGAAAAGGTGTAGTTATACATATGCTCTGATTCCCAAGAAAATCTCAACTGCAATATGTCTGTAATATATTGCAGGTGTTTCTCACTTATATGCACCTTTCATTGAGGCCATTCAAATATATACCTGAGAGTATCTGAGGCCTGGCAGAGGCAGAAACACACAGGCATATCAGCATTCCTGCTGTTACACACTCTGCAAATAGCTTTGGAAGGAGTTCCAAAAGCATGCCCTTATGTAGGAGTACAACGCAGAAATATCACAGGATGTAGCCATGTACTGCTAGCAACCAACTGTGACAATGCCAATGTGTCAGTGCTGAAAAGACTGGTGTAGTGCACAGACAAAGTATAATAGGTTAACCTCTAGCTACCACCTGGATATGTCCACAGGTGGGAACTACGCAGACAGACTACTTGCCTTGATAGACTAACAGGTACACAGCAACCCTGTATGTTCAGCAAGATAAACCTCACATGATAATAAGAAATGCTCTTTGCAGTTCTGCACCCCTACCCAAAGGTACAACACACCTGTGTATTCAGGCAAAAACCAGGGTGTAGGTAGGCATACTCAGTACTGAAATATGTCCAGTTGTGTAGAGCAGCCTGTGCTAATGTCAACACAAACAAACCACAAACTGTTCAGAAGTGAGTTAAGTAATAATTACAGTATAGCAGTTCACAAACACTGCATGTGCCACAGGAATACAGTGCAATAACCACAGTTGTATGGTAGTTAATTGTCTAATTCAGAAAGAAAGTACATACTCCCATGTATCCTGTGTTAGCATTTGGAGGGGTGAGTCTACACTGAAGAGTGTGTACTGGAAGCAGCAACATTCAGGTTTGAGTACAACATGCATATCACTGGTTACAACCCTAGCTTCAGATAAGAGACATATACCAACCTTCTGACTGACACAACAGTGTCCAGAGCAAACAAGCATGGGCCCCACCTTGGAAAGCTGAAAGGGCTACACCTACCTAACCTAGCATTTTATAGCAGTGGGCTGCAATCACAGTGAGTAATGCAATCACCACACAGCAGGCTGCATGCAATTACTGAATGGTGGGCAGCAATTGGTGCAGAGGCTGTCATATGCACAAGTGCAGATGCCTAGAAAAGCAGGCTGTACCTGCTGTCCACACATGCAATAATAACATTGCAGGTACAGGGAGATAGAGAGCGAGAGTGAGAGCAAGAGAGAGACACAGACAGAGACACAGACAACAGAGAGAGAAACAGAGAGAGAAACAGAAACAGAGGGAGAAAACCCAAAACAAACAACCAAAAAAAAAAACCTACAAAACTATAACAGACGGAGCAGGGAAATACAAAGTTAAGGTATGTAACTCATATGTATGTGTTGTCATGTCGTAGATGTTCCTGAAGAGTACTCTACACACTCCAAATCACCCATGTGTGGCAGCAGTATGTATCTATCTGTATCTGCACATGTAAATAGGGCAAGGGACATACTGCAACTGTTAGTGAAGGGTGGACAGATATCTGTCGTTGAAGGTTGTTATGTGCATATATCTATGTAGGTCGTAGTGTGTGGCATAGAAAACAGCATGCAGTGCTGATATATGTCATGTGGTGGTTAAACGCTGTGGGACTGATTTTTCAGATCTGCTATGTTACAGCCAGTGAGGCCTGCTAAAGCTACATGGGCCGAGGACACCCACATGCATTCTGCACAACACTGTGCAATGTAATCACATAACTGTACATCCCACAACTGTCGCATAAGTGATATCCCCACCATGAAAGTTGGACTGTACATGTGCCTATATGTACATCTATGTGTACAGCAATGGATGTGTACATGTATGTGTATAGATATGTATATATATATATATATATATTAGAGAGAGAGAGAGAGATGGGGCCATATGTACTAAAACAGGTGTGTGGTGGCCAAGGCATGGACTGTAGACAAGTGTTGATACTGCAGTGCCATTCATCCTTTCTAAAACACTGTACCCATTAACTACCACATAGGTAGAGATCTACCTAACACCGAAGGTGTGATAGGGGAACAATGGGACACAGGTGGACAGTAGCCTCCTCTTTGATAAAGACAGTGCCACACTAGACCTGTAATCTGTCTGTGTGGTATGTGTCATGACAACAGGTGTGTCATCTAGGGAAATATAGGTCAGTGTTCCCCTCTACTCATCACAATGCCCTGTGTGGTATGTACCTCACATGACAACTACAGCAGGTGGAAAGGCCACAGACATATCTCACAAAGGGTAATACTGGCTACAAACAGATGCCCTATGCAGACTGACTCACAAAACCACATCTAGACTGTATTGCATACCGGCCACACAGAGGTGACCTCTGCCGGACATACAGAGGTATGTCACACCCATAGCTGGGTGACAACCACCGTGGCAACATATCACAATCCCTCCGGGATACATGGTCTAGGGCTCTAAACCTCATCAGCTCACTAAACAGCACATGCTGGAGGGATAGGTTCCTATCTCAGAGATATGCCATACACTGGAATAGACCACCTAGCAATAGCAAACAAGTCTCCTCATTAGCAGTTGTCATAAATACCCCTGATGATTGTTTGGGAGATTGGTAATACACCCCAGGAACCCCCTCTGTGGTTCTGGTTGGCAGGGGCAAGTGAAATCAAAGTAAATCTGTGTCAAAGGCCAGGGTAGCATATGGCTAGGCTGCTGTAGGCCCTAGGGCCAATAGCATATTACCTACCTATGACTCTATGCACTCACACTGTACTCAATGCAATACCTGCTATGTGAGGTTGAATAAGTGTAACGCTGAATGTGTGCAAGGTCTGTAAAGGTGTGATAGGTTAGTGCAAAGTTGTATCAGACATGGTAGTGTCTATCCTAGCTGTGACGCCAGCAAAAGATGTGTATTGGACTGTTAGGCAGACAAAGTAGTATGGCATACAATGCAACGTAGTTCCTTGTTGACGACCGTGGTGTCTCATTGTAGGCTAAAGCAATACATGTATGCTTAGTGAGTGGTACTGCTGGTGAATCCAACTCCCATATGAACTGTAGTACTACCTGAAGCTGTAGGCCTAAACAGCACAGTATGGTGTGTGTTCACATTGCTTGGAAACACTGTCTTGTGTGTTTCCTGTAGTCTGCACAGAGGACAAAACTCAGGCATAATGGTTTGTAAGTAGTGGCACACAGTACTGTATGTTACACAGGTAATGCTCATCTGTGTTGGCATACAGTGGTGCATTGTATGTTTATCTGATGTGTGTGTAATTATGCCTGTACCATGGCTGCAATCATATGTGTGTTACAGGGTATACATGTGTATCCAGCAACATATATACTCTGTTACAGCAGTATGCCACCTATAGTAACAACTGTACACATATGTTAGGCAGGGCTATAGCATCAATGACTAGGGTGGTTGACTGGTACTACTGTAACTGTACTTTACATTCATTGCAATGGATCACATCTCTGTTCATGTATTGGTGTGATATATACCCCTGTGTCGAGGTTGTGCATTGTGTCACAAACAGTGTGCCGGGTACTGTTGTATGGTGGTGTGATATATAGAGTGTGCCAGGCACTGTTAGTCAGTTGTGGCCTGAGAACCAATAAGTGGTATTGAACGTGTGTAACCTCTGACAGACAAATGGATGGTATATATGTCAGTAAAGTGATATCTGTGGTTAAAGGTGTAAAGTGTGCCACAGGGCTCGCTCACACATATTGTTCATATCTTTTTCAGCCAGATGGCCCACCAACGCAACCTGTCATACACAGCAGCGGAGGAAGATGAGATTTTGCAAAGCCTGGTGTAGCAGTACATAATGCTGTTTTCCCGAAGCAGCCAGCACCAGCAGGAGCGGACTGCACTGTGGTAGGATCTTGTTCATCGGGTAAATGACATAGGCATGCATAATCAGACATATGATCAAGTACTCCATCACTGCAGTGATTTAATTAGACATGTCCGGCGGCATGCATCTGATATCCAAAGACAACAGCTTGCCACAGGTGGTGGGGTGGCCATTCATCCCCCCCTCACCAGAGTGGAGGAGCTGCTCCTAAGCGTGGTGGCTCCTGGACAACAGTAGCAACTACCTCTGACATGTGTTGTAATGGAGGCCGTAGCCACCCAGCATGTTCACATGGAGCGAGCAGGTAACATGCCCTATCTGTAGACTACAGTTAACTGTATTGTTAGATTATGTCTACATGAGATGTGTACTGTGTGTTTAGCAGTTGTGCTGCCTAGTGTTGTGCAATACTGATATTTGGAATATTATCTCTACACGTGTGACTGTTGACTGTTGTTCTACTGTAGTTTAGCATACCCACTGTAGCAATGCCACAGTTGTGGCCACTGACAAACTCTCTCATATTCTCGTAGGTCCCTCTGGTGTGACAGCAGGGCAGCCGATCCATGCTGGTGAGTGTGGTATAACTGCAATGTTGGTAATGAAATGTGCATGTCATAGGTGAGGTGTAGGCCATATACACGTAACACACCTATGCATAATGCATGCCATGCATGTTTGCTGTAAGACATTGCACAGCTCAGTAATGTCAGTAGCTGCCTCAATGACATGCAATACACAGAGCATCAGACACAGTTGTGCACATTGGATAGGCATAGTTGCTACAGCTGTACACAACATGACACCTTTATCATATGCAGTACACAAAAACATGCTACATATGGAGTTACCACACACCCGCTGTAAGGTCACACTTCAGTATCCCACATGTCATCCACACACACATGATGTACCGCAGGGGTAGAGGCCTATCATGGGGCTGTGCAACACTCTTCAACACATAACACAGTCATGTTAGACAATGCTCCCTATTGGGCACCTCATACACCCATGTACAAAGTTGCTGTGTAATTGTGAATGTAGCCACGACACTGCAGTTCAGGTACAGCATGCTAGGCAGTGGTCTGTCACACATTAGTAGCCATGAGTGACCACAAGATGCATGATGATGATGGCACGTGGTACTACATCCCATCCAGTTACAGTGACCACAGTACTACACATAGCAGTCATTGCTTTGCACCTCAATGTTGTGTGTGTCAATCATATGCATCTATAAACAATATGCATAGCATGTTGTGTGTGTGCTTACATATGCCAGTATACACAATATGCACAACAGTCGCCATCTGTACAAAGTGTCACATATATGTCCTGGAATGCTATTGGGTGCATAGGTCACATGACACACATTGGATATGTGTGGTGTTTAATGTTGCAGTCGTGTAGCATGCCATGTCATGGCTGGCACTGACATATCTGCAATATGTCCCACACTCACCATAACCACTGTACAATGGCCATGTCGAGCATTGGGATTCCTTCATGTCTACATGCACCACTCATCCCATGTGTGTACATAGCATGCATGTGCTACACCTGTGCCCACTATTATCTGCTTTGGACATAGACACTGTAATCAGACATGGCAATCTATGTGTCATACAGATAACACATGCAGCCATGGTATGTGTACCTGTGAGTGATGGTGCACAGGACATTGCAGAGCTGATAATACTTGCACAGCAATGTTATGTCCATGTACACATTGTGTTCCAGGGTGTAGCCAATCACTGAACAACTGCACACATGCATCAAAGTCATGTATAATGTCATTAAATAGGGCCATCTACACTTGAACTGCATGGTCTTGAGCAACACATATTCTGCACGCTGACACGTGTGAAGTGACTGTTTGCCTTGTGATACTGTCACCCACCTTCACCCACTATTGAGTATGTGCTAGATTGCTGGTGTGTGTGTGTGTGTATGTGCTGTAGTGAGGAGTGTATTTGTGTGCATGTGTGCATATGTGCATGTGTTCATGTGTGCATATGTTCATGTGTTCATGTGTGCATGTGCATGTGTTCATGCATGCATTTGTGCATGTGTGCATGTGTTCATGTGTTCATGTGTGCATGTGTGCAGGTGTTCATGTGTGCATGTGTGCATGTGTTCATGTGTTCATGTGTGCATGTGTCCATGTGTGCATGTGTTCATGTGTTCATATGTGCATGTGTGCATGTGTGCATGTGTGCATGTGTTCATGTGTGCATGTGTTCATATGTGCATGTATGCATGTGTGCATATGTGCTAACATCATGTACAGATTGTAAAGTGTGTTTCCTGTCTTCCTTTCACAGGTGCTGAGTTTGGGGTGGCTGAAAGCCGCAGGGAACCTAAAGTCACTGCCACTAATAGTGGAGATGATGAGACATGTATTCTGGCACAGGAAGGTTTGACAGGGTCTGTCGTTGGTCTGCCAATCGACAGTACACAGCATTCAACCCCATCTGTGTGTACACTCATACTGCCAATACATCCCTCATCACCAATGGCCTTAGCTGAGGGACAGCATACAGTTGGCATTGATCAGGAGAGTGTGGTACCCATAGCACTTGCATCCCCTCACAGCAGCCATAGCCGGATTCCTGGAATGGTACCACATAGGCGGATGTCCAGGGGTTCTCGTGGGAGCACCACTGGTTGTATTGCCCCTGGCAGACGGGTCCCCAGAGGTATTACAACCTCCAGTATGTTCAGGGCTGTAATGCAGGCACAGGCACGTATGGAATGGTACACCAGACAGGGACTAAGGGCGCAGAGGGCCCATTACAGCGCTATCAATGACAGCATCTGTGACCTTGCCGGTGCCATCCGGAATTACACCGAGGTCATTGATAGATGTTGGGGGGAGACATTAGATGCCCTCCACAATGTGTTTTCCATGAGCCAGGACCATACGGGATGGTTGAGATGTCGACACGGACGCATACTAGCAACAGCAACAGCTGGCAGTCATCGCGGATTGCCCACAGATCACAGCCGCTCCCGTAGTGGCAGTACCAGCCCCAGCAATGCTGGGGCTGGCCTGTCCATTGACCTTCCTAGTAGACCACGTGCCCGTGGCTCTGGCCAGTCCCAGCAGGGACATGGGTCCAGTCATCATACCTCTGCCTCTGATGATAGTACCCAGTCAGGGTTGGTACCCGATACTGCCCGTAGCACCCCTGCCAAGCACAGGTACCGTGTCTGTGGCCAGAGACAGTGATCTGTACAGCCTAGCAGGTACAGTCTGTGGCTGGCCCACAACCTCATGTATATGGCAGCCACATGGTGGAGCTGTGTGCATGCAGACACACACACATTAACTAAACAACTAGGGCTCACACATACACACACACATTACATCAGCATTGGCCCATGCTGTACTGTTGTCCCTCACACATGCGCACGCGCGCGCACACACACACACACACACACACACACACACACACACACACACACACACACACACAGACATGTCGATTGGATGGGTCAATGTCGGGATCTGGCAAACCAACAACACACCCTGAGCATATGATGACACCTGTGCCACCTCCTGTCATCTGTAACATTGATGCAGGAACAGGCTAACATGGTTCTGATGCACAGGGTGACATTATAGCAGTGTATCAATATTAGCAAGTTGTCAACAGGAAAGTGTAATGATATCCTTGTAGGTATATCTGAGCAGGCATTATGTGTCACAGCTCTGATTGTCAATGTAGCATTGTTTACACCAGTGTTAGGTCTGAGTATGTATTGTCCACCCATGTGCCACTTGGCCGAAGTGTACAGTGTTGCCAGCATATATTAGTGAGTGGACAGTACGTGTGTGATGTGTGCATTACAGATTTGCAGGTGTACATCTGTGAACATGGTGAGTGCGCACTGTCTGCATGTACGTGCATAGTGGACACATGGGACGTGTGACATACCCTGTTGTACACATTGTTAACATTTCATAGTATCTTTCGATGGCCAGTATGCATTCTACTACAGATATGTACTAACATGGGTACACATGTGTGTATGACATGGGTTGACACTATGCTGTGGGTGATACTGTTAATATCTGTCAATGATTTGCAGTCTGGTAGTATACACAACCTCAACAGCATGACTATAACCAATCATTAGATGATGTCCTGACAAATGACACACAGTTGTAGGGAACTCAGTAACAGTTGGATCCTTCCGGTACTATACTATAACAGTAACTAGTGGTATTGACCGCCACCCTTTCCTGGGACCACACCTGTTTGGCATATAGCCCTCTTAGGTACATGCAAACACACTAGGGATATGTCCATCCACATCTGGAAATACATGCATTGGCCTACAATGCATTCCCTGGATGGGACGCATATCCTACACAAGGGTATCATATAGACAGATACCTGTTGTCCAATACATGCTGTAGAGCAGTAAGCCAACTATGGCATAGTTATCCACATTTACTATACATACTATCCCAACAGTACCACATAGGTGGTAGCCCTCAACATGCATGTTGGGTACCAATGTGTACATACAGCCACGTGTTATGTCATCTGTCCCTTGGTATCCACATATCCATAGGTATTGTGCAGTCCCTCGGTATGTCACATAAGACATTAGGGGCCTGAATGCACATCCACAGGGCTGTTTTACACCTATAATGACTGTCCATTATTGCCAGTCATTGTTGTGTATGAACATGTCTGACATATACCCCAGGCAATTACCCTCACTCACAGTGCTCTACAGTAACTGTTATGGGTGTGTGTGGCACAGATGACCTTGGCCACAGATCAGTACAGTGGCTGGGCTTGTCACATACATACCTATGTGACCTACGATCTGAAAAGCAGCGGCACAATCTGTCAAAGGAAACAAATGTATTCATGTAGTATGCAGGCTTCACACCTATGTACTGATTGAGGTCACATGTACACATATTTATTTGCCATGCAGATACCTGATGTGTGCAATGCACATACTGTTTTAATCATGATATGTCATACCATAGTAAAAGCAAAACCCACACTGCATTGCCCAACTGCGGCACACACACGCTATTAGCGTTTGCAGGAATCAAACCCCTACCTAACTATGTTATGGTACTAGAGAGATACGCATTAATACGGCATGCTATATGTTTTACTGGGTGCTTTTTTTTCTTCTCCTGCTGTATTTGTAGGATGCTGACATCATCAGACTTTCCAAAGAGGGATGTACCTCTTTTAATGTGATTTCCCATTCTCCAAAAAGGGCACTCCTCTCAAAAGAAATCACACACAGTCAGCATTTGCAGGATTCAAACCCCTACCTAATTACGTTATGATACTAGAAGGATATGCATTAACACGGTGCACTATATGCTTGACTAGGTGGTTTCCTTTCTCCTGCTTTATTTGTAGGATGTTGACATCATCAGACTTTCCAAAGAGAGATGTACCTCTTTTAATGTGTTTTCCCAGTCTCCAAAAAGGGTACTCCTCTCAAAGGAAATCACACCCATACACCCCCCCCACACACACACACACGCACACACACCCCCAGTCAGTGTTTGCAGGATTCAAACCGCTACCTAATTATGTTATGATACTAGAGAGATACGCATTAACACAGCACGCTATATGCTTTACTGGGTGGCATTATTTCTCCTGCTATATTTGTAGGATACTGACATCATCAGACTGGACATGGTAATGTGTGCACACTTTGTTTTATGCAATCCCAGGAATGAGCCATGTGGGTCGGAAGGTGTCAACAGCTTGAACAGGACCCCATAATTCTTACCTTGTGTGATCTATCTGTGGACACATTGACATTCCTTCATATGTCAACACATATTTATGCACAGATTGTTGGTTTTGTGGATACGACATGTGTCTGGGATGCTGATAAAGGGCTATTCAAAGTCTATGTGGGACATGTGTAGCTCTGTTCAGTGATGTATGTCCTGGGTGGCTGCCTTGCAAGCAGTCTAGCATGTTTGGGAACCATGATTTGCACGTGAACATACCACTGTTGGTAGGGTTGTGTGTTTGTCAGCTTCCAATAGCTCTGTTTATGACTTCAACCATGATGAACTCCATGGCTTTGCAGATCGGACTTCATAGGCTTACTGGACTATACTTCCCATGGTGTGTTGTGCACCAACACTTGTGGGGAGTGCCATATGTTGCTGCAACACATTCAACAGTTCCAGATCCTGTGGAGAGGGTGAGGCTCGACAGACTGTTCAGGTGCAGGGTCTGTTTGTTCTGTAGTTCATGCATGACACATATTGGGAAACAATGTAATCCAATTGCTGCCATGCTTCTGGCTTTGGGGGGAACTGTTCAGCCATTCTACATGTGATATCTCCTGGTATAATGAAAGGGACTATCGTCAGTGGGAGGTGGGTATGTATATATGGGCCTGTCTGACAGGATGTTGGCATTGTCAGTCAGGTACAGTTGGCCCTGACTCAGGACATATATGAGTGTACATTGCTATTTATGACATAGCTGAAGGAGGTGTCATGATTCAGTCTGGACTCCTTCTCAGCTACTCTTTACAAAACAACAAACCTGAGCACTAATCCCTGTTATACTCTTTTACACACTTAACACCCTACTGATCCTTTGTGATCAGGCTACGGAGTATGTCATCATAATATCCTGGCATGTCCAGGGGTCGGTTTTGTGTGTACTCCCCAGTCCAGCTAGTGAATATTGTGGTTTTGACACAATATCACATCTGCCTCATCTACACAGACAACCCTCTCCTCCTCCCAACAAACTCAGATATATGTGAGAGATGCAACAATATTGACATACAGGAGGCTGAGCTCTCTCGACCCATGACTGGCATAGTCTATCAGGTGGTGAAGGTAACCACACACACCACATATCAGTCTCACATAAACCTATAGCGACAGCAATCAAACCACATTATCACACATAAACATACTCGGAGGCTCTACATAAACTCTGCCTAAGCAGCACGCACCTCCAAAGCAGACACACAAACAACTGCTACCCCACTACAATACCCACATATCACATAGTTCACAATGTCAGTGTGCCACACAGTCACTGCCCTTTGGGCTAAACAACACACCTAATACACTTGTAATATGTGACACTTATTGTCAGATACACTGACATCCCATTCACCAGGCCAAACAAGGGAATAGTCACTTTGAGCTGTCTCTCGGGTGCCAGGATCTGCCACATAACACATGCACTCAGGTCACTCCAAAGCAAGTTAAGGACTGGCTCCATCATTGTCCATGCTGGTGCGTACAACCTCAGACGTTCCTCCCTGGACCACATGACATGATACATAGAGGAACTCTCTGATCATGTAGCCCAGGCCAGTATGACCCTGACCTTGTCTAGCATCTTACACTCGCCAAGTATGATGTCACAGTATACCAACAAACTGATCACGTTTAACAATTGGCTAACTTATTGGTGTCATTCAAAGGGGATACAGTGTCTGTCAGCCTGGGGTGACATGCTCGACATGCCATGTAGCTTCCCTATGGACAGCTTGCACCTGTCACCCTTGGACTTTCGAATACTGGCTAAGGCACTTGCTACCACCATACTGCCTTTTTTAAGTGGGGCTCAAAAGACAAACCCACCTCCATAGACATTACAGAGTACATGACACTGAGGGTAATGCTGCTCAACACCAGATGTGTTACCCTCATATTGCGCCCATTCAGGAATCTCCTCAGTATGGAGAATAGCGATATCTGTGCACTAACAGACACCTGGTTCAGGCTCCCAAATGCACACCAGCACTACCAGGTTAATATTCATACCATGCTTTCTGACCACAAAACTCAGAATGGCCAACACAAATAGGAGGAGTATCCATATACATCACAGATACACATACCTCCGGGTTGGTAGCACTGCACAAAGCATCACAGATCATACATATGCACCTAACATTGTGCAAATCGGCCGTTTGGTTTGTTGCCTGCTACAGACCACCCTCCCAAACTCAGGAACCACACTCAGCTTTCCTGGGAATACTGGACAATATGAAGGTCTCCCCAAACACCATTATATTGGGTGACTTCAAATACCCACACATTGACTGGGGATAATACTCAGGCCCCAACACCCTCACCCAACAGTTGCTACTATTTGTAAACTCATATGTTATGGCACAACCGGTCACCACACCCACAAGAGGGGACAACATATTGGGCATGATCATCACCAACATGGGGACTCTATGTTCCACACCTGAGATATACCCCTCATTGGTAAGGGCAGAACATACATTTATCTCACTGGACATCCATATCCCGTCCCCACACCCATCCTGTGTAATCTTGGTGAACTTCTCAAAAGCAAATGCCACACTTCTCCAAACCAAGGTGGTATCCTTCAGAGACCCTGGGACAGTGGTAAGTATGGCTCAGACTGCTGAATCCTTTACATACACATTCTATGGACACCTAGTGGAGTGCATGGATTGTGCTATCCCAAATAACAACTGGACTCACTCCTCCAATGGCAGGGGACCTGTCTGGTAGACCCCGGCCATTAATAAGCTATACAATGAAAGGAGGAAGCTACTACATGACAGAGCACAATCCCAGACAGGGAAGGCATCTATGATCTGTACTAGCAGACAGCTACAATCACTCATGTATTTATGTCAGGCCTGCTTCTAACGGACAATTGCACCAGACACGTAGGACACTCACAAGGCCTTTTTCAGTTAATTCAGGTACCTGGGTGGACACTCACTGATATGCTGTGAGTTACTGCATAATGACTAAACATACCCTGAATCCACAGACCTTGCCAACATCCTGGAAAACAGGTTTAGTGCAGATGTCTCCCCCCATCCCCCCTAAGGAGCTACTGTCCATCCCAACAGAGTGTAACCTCCCTGACATCACAAATAAACAGGTGAGTGCCGCCCTCCCCACAGCAGACAACACAGCATCAATGGGACCAGACGGTGTCCCAGCCTGCATCTTACATGGGCTTCATGACAGACGTAACCCTCACATTACGTCACTGTTCAATATCAGAGTTACTGCAGGATATGTACCCAAGGAATGGCGTACAGCGATAGTGGTCCCGCTCCACAGAGTTGCTGCCACAATGGACCACAGACAATATTGGCCTATAAGGCTAACTAGCCTGTTCTGCAAAGCTATGGAGCGTATTGCAATGGGACTCATGCACATAGATATCAGGAACCTAGAGACACTGGGTCCTACACATTTCAGCATTGTTGTGGGCAGATCTTGCCTCTTGGACCTGTTTGTATTCTTTAAACAGTTACCAGGTCCATCGGTGTAGGGTTGGTTGTCCACACAGCCTGCCTGGACCTTGCACAACCCTTCAACACAATACCTCACTCGGCCATTATGCATAGGCTCACCAGCATCAATATCGACACATATCTCACACGATGGATTGCTACCTGGATCAGGGATAGCACCCACATGCTCAGTATTGCAGGTGCCATGTCTGACTATACACCAGTTACACATGGCATCCCACAAGGCTCAGTCCTGGGACCTCTCTTGTTCAGTATATATTTGTGTGACATACAGGCTAACACAGGAGGAATATAGCTGACCATGTTCGCAGATGACTGCAAACTGGGTGCCATAATCAACTCTCCAGCTGGCACATGCATACTCATACAGGGTCTCACAGAGATAGGATGACTGGTGCCTGAGCCATGGCCTACAGCTAAATGCCATTAGTTGCATAGTCATCCCCTTTGGCAATAACAATATGCCCACACATTACCACATACATAGTAATCCATTACATACGGTAGTAGTTGTTAGGGGTTTGGGGACACGACTTGTTCATACTCTCGCCTTTGACAAGCATGTTGCCAAAGTAGTTAGACAGAACTTCTATATAGCCCACCTTATCCCATATGGTTTCACATGTTGATCAAGTGAGGTCATTGTGCCCCTATACTCATCACGACCATGCTTGGTTACAATACCACAATTGCGATGTACCTTACCCGACACCTGAAGCAACTGTAATGGCCACAAATGTTCCTCAACAAGCAGATGTAGGGACTCACACGGATGCCCTGCACAGTTCAGATACAGTAACTCCAGCTCTACTCAGTCGCTTACCACCTACTCGGATGTGTTGTGTGCCTGTAGTTTAAGGAAATATCTGACCCAGAATTAATGGACATGCTCCACCTCAGGATATCCGACTCCCTTGGAGCTACACACTCCAGGGACATATACCGCAGCACAGATGTTAATAGGACATGCTGGAGGAACAGATTCTTATCCCAGAGGCTCCACTCACTCCAGATTGTAATCCTGGTTTGGCATAGGCAGAGCCACCCACTGACCACCTACAGGAGACATCTTGACAAGTGGATGGGTGATCGTATGTTTACCCATGGGATATCTTCTGGGTCCCTGCTAGACAGAGGCACAATACACTAAATGTAAATGGACTATCTTGTGTGACCTACTATTCACAGTCACAGTGTTCTAATTTGACAGGGTTGCGAAAGCCAAACAACACTCTGGCTGGGCTTGTACATGCCCTAAGGCAGATAGCCTAGTATCAACCTCTGAACCTATGATAATGTTCAGGATGCACAATGTTTATTGCTGATACTGTTTGCAGGTTTTTATTGTCTTTGCTTTCCCACTTTCTATGAACAACTTAGGTATATGCAGAACATATTTGATTATGACAGGGTTCCACTATATTATATATGTGTCTGTTGTCATATAACTGTGTGCACAGGGTGGATTGCTAGATAGTGAGAGGTTCCTGGGTTAACACATGCAACTGCCTGATATGTGTGGCCCACTGCTGTACTCCGACATGGCCTAAGTGTGTGAGCATGCCCATTTCAGACTGTCAGTGTTCTGTTGCCTGACATTTGTCTCATTTATTCGTGTGTAAGCATGCCCAGTGTGACCTTTCAGTATGTTGCTGTCTGAGGTCCACTACATTTGTTGATGTATGTGTACATGTCCAATATTAACATTTCTACTGTGTGTGTTGAAAGTGAGGTTCTATTCTTACTGCAGGACTCACCTTTGTGTCATAACTCGACAGGGATTATGCTGTGCCTGCAGAGTTTCCATGAATACTTTGCAGAGGCTTATCAACATTTCTTCATACAGACTGACCACTGCAATACTGTCATGGTTTAGTGGTTCAGTACTATGACTATAGTGCACAGTATCCTGGGTTCGAGGCCCATCACTGCTTTATATTTTCATACTGAGCAGACCAGACTGCTTAAGGGCCAGTAGAGCAAATATGAGCATGTTGGTTTTTGTTCAGCTATGCCCTACTTAGACCCAGCTTGTCCAACATTGCTCAATATTAACCAACATTGCTGGACGTTGGCCAATATTACTCAACATTGACCACAGTTGTGCTAGTTGGTGTGTGCGATTTTCTTTACAAATACTACATAGTGGTGAATGCTGTTTAGCACTGCTTTATATTGCTTAACACATGGCAATCATGCCTCAGGTGGTGCTGCAGGGCTGGCTATGTCGGATGCACATACTACACTCCCTATACGTGTTTGAAAGCAGGTAGTGTCAACTTAGGCATCCCTTTTACTATATGTGCGAGTCAGAGAGAGGTATCAATTCCAGAGTTCCTACTGAGCCAGTATATGTGCTATGCGTTGCCTCTTTGCCAAGGCTAAAGCATACTGGGCATGCCTCCTTCTGCCTACTGGGGCAGGCTCAGGTTGTTCCTCCTCCGAGTCACGCTCTGCCTGTGATGGCCTTGGCAATGGTGGGGGGCTGTTTGGCCCAGGCCTATGCTGGTCCTGCTGCAGCTGTTTACACAGGATCATATTATGTAGCATAGCACCTACCATGACAATTTGGGTAGATGTAGTTGGTGAGTACTGCAAGGCTCCACCAGATGTGTCCAGGCACTGGAACTGTGACTTGAGCAGCCCAAACACATGCTTGATTACATTTTGTGTTTGTGCGTGTGCTTCATTATGGCGTTCCTGTTCAGGTGTGTGTGCGTTTCTGATGGGTGTCATCAGCCACTGCTCCAGTGCATAGCCAACATCCCCCACTAGGTGACCATGTGGGATGTCCCCGTTGGCAAATGTCTGGTACAGCTGCGTCAGATGCCAGATATGGGAATCATGGTAGCTTCCAGGGCAGCCAGCACACACATTCAGTATTATGCCCTGGGCATCACACACGACCTGGCAGTTGATGGAGGGGAAGCCCTTGCAGTTGAAGTAGACCCTACCGCGCTCACCGGCTGGTGCTTTGATGCATATGTACGTGCAGTCTATTGCACCCACTACTTCAGGGTATTCCACTATTTGCTGGAAGAGACGCATATCGCTGGCCAATACCTCATGAGAATTGGGGAAATATACATGATCACTGACATGTGCTGACATGTCATCCAGGAACTGGTGCAGTACCCTGGATGCTGATGCCTGTGATATCCCCATCATATCACCAGTTGGTCTCTGGAAGGTACCTGTTGCTAATATTCTTAGGCCAGCACATACCTTGTTTCCACTGGGATGGGTTCCCCTCTGTTGGTTCTGTGTGTGAGGCGTGGCCTGCACAGCTCAACAATTTGCTGCAAGAGGTCTCTGTCCACTCTATAGCGCTCCACTATCTCCAGCTCATGTAGCCCCTGGTAGGTTACCATGGGCCTGTACACTCTTCTCCGTCTCCTCACTGTGGGTTGTCCAGCAGCATTTACATTATCACCACCCTCAGCATGTTGCATATGTCACCTTAAAACAGCAATGGCAGCCCCTAACATTTTTTGTCTCAGTAAAGCTTTTTCAGTTTTTACTTCTATTAGCTTACTGCAGTGTTGCAGTGTCTCTTGAGAGAAACATAATGGACTGTTTGTTTGCAGAGTTTTAAGTGCTGGGCTGGGCTGGACTAGTGTACTGCCTGTGTAATTGCCTGATTCTGATTGCTTTCACCTGCTAGCCCTGCTAGCACTCCCTGGTAACTTCCTACTATTTGGTGTGCTTCCTTTTTCCTTTCTGTTTCCTCAGGGGGGAGCGCCTCGCACACAAGTGCAAACACGTGTACAGCAGCTAACACGTGCGCACAGATGCTTACAGGGACTAAAATTTGCTTATTCTTCTTAAAACGCACACACACCGGTGCAAACGTGCTTACAACTGTTTACACAGCCTTACATATGCTTACTCCAGCTTACATGCACGCACATACGCTTACACGTGTGCACACTGTCTTACTCGGGTTTACTGGCGCGCACACGCGCGCATGCACGCTCAGCAAGAAACTTTGGTGTTATCCACGGCATACACCTTCAATTTCTTGACTTTACCTAGTCTACCTGTTGACACACCTCTTTCAATGATATATAAATGTCAGCTGACACATGCCACTCTACTCCAATGAGCTTCACTTCTTTCATACATACCCCCTCATGATGTCACCTATCTTCTACTCTGTTACTCCCCTTATCCTACTCCTACACTCCACTGACTGTGCTCATTTGCTATGTAAACTTGTGAGTCACTATCCTAACCCTCATTTGCATAGGATTGCCTACTAATGCTTGGTTACATCTCTTAGACTGAGCTTCCCCCCTTAGCAACCTCTACTCGGTGGCCATGTTGTCTTCAGCCTGCCATTCACTTGCATTGTAAATTCATATTAGCAATAAAATCCACATTTGTGGATCTTAATTATTGATTTTCTGGTTTTTAGGGTGCAGCGTGTTTGCGCGGTGCTGCGCTATGCTTAAATCCCGGAGATCGGGATGAAAAAAAAAAAGTTATTTTATTTATATTTTGCATCACTTCACATTGCCAATGGCTGCATTTTTGGCCATTGGCATGCTTCCTCCTGTAAATGCATCATTTTTTTGGAGCTATCACGGCTCCGTTTTGCTATTTGCAGAACCGTACTCAGTTGTCAACTGAGTACATTTCTCCAAATAACACTACTCCTACTCAGACAGGTTTGGGTTTCCTGGATCGCAAATTTACCTCCTTTGCATAGCTTTTGCCTGCAATTGAGGTAATTTGCATATCCAAGCCCTGTCCGTGTAGGGCTAGTTTTGAGAACTCTGTTGCACGCCCCTACCGGCTGTTCCTGGATCGCTCGGCGGACATGTTGGCTGCATGGAGTCTTACTCTACTCTTAGACTCCATGCAAGCCTTCGTGAATCTGGCCCACTGTTTAAATGCATCTAGTATATCATTTATATCCGAAACCTTTTTGTTTTTTTTTTCTTCCTTCATGTATAATACTTGAAATATTATTTTCAATCCGATTTTTTTTTAATCTTATTGCTAAATTATGCATATGTTTGGATGATACTGCATAGGAACTAAGTTTTAACCTTTCTACAGCTATATTTGTTTTGTGAGTTAGGATTTCGTTATATCTTTTGTTTAAGTCGTCCAATGCTTTTTTATGACTATTTTGTGTGTAAGTAGATGAATTAATAGCGAGATCTTTAATTTGTTTTTGGATGTTACATAATTCTGATTCCCACTCTTTTAGCTTGTTTTTA
Organism: Protopterus annectens; assembly: GCF_019279795.1. Classification (NCBI taxonomy): domain Eukaryota; kingdom Metazoa; phylum Chordata; order Ceratodontiformes; family Protopteridae; genus Protopterus; species Protopterus annectens. Next base: position 1,460,098,934 of record NC_056741.1, read on the forward strand.
TACCATGAAATAATTTTTCCATTTAAATAGGCTTTCAAGGTATCCCAAAGATTAATTACATTTATTTCAGTAGTGTAGATTATATCTAAAAATAATTGTACTTCTGAATCTAACTAAGGTTTAAATTGTTTTAATTTTGTAATGTAAGCTGGAATTCTTGACATAAAAATTAATTTCTTATAATCTGTATGTATTTTGAGATTTAATAAATTATGGTCTGAAAAGGGACAAGGAATTATGGAAAATGTTATTATTTTTGAATTTAGCTCTTGAGATATGAAGATTTTATTAATTATTGTATGTGTCCAAAATCTGTGATCTTGGTATGAAAATAATAATGAATTGTTCTCCTTATAACTAAATGTATCAATTAGATTTAAACTTTCCTCCCATTTCTTAAGTAGCTTCCCTATAGAACTTACATGTAAAGTTCTTTTGCTTGTAGTCTCTGATTTATCCAATATACAGTTAAAGTCACCTCCCAAAATCAAATTTTCTTTATATACTCTAGTTATTAGATCCATGTGCTTTCTTATTGTCCCAACCCCAATACCTGGAAACCAATATATAGTTACTAATGTCCAGAGTCTATTGTTATATTTTACTGTTACTATGGCTAGGAGTCCTTCTTTATCTTCATATTTGTAAATGATTTGAGGCATAGTGACATTTTTTTTCCATAAAATTAGTTCCCCATGTCTTTTCCTTATATGAAGAGTGAGATAAGATTATATATTCATTAGGATTCCAGCTAAAGGTATCATTTGTTTTGAATTGAGTCTCTTGAAGAAATACTACTTGCACTTTATTTAATTTCATATATCTTAATAAATTAGATCTTTTGCTTGGATTGTTTAAACCGTTATTGTTTAAGGATAAAATAGTCAAGTCCATCCTCAGTATTTAACTTTACATCATATTTGTTTTGTATTATATTTTGTAATACCATACCAAATGTAAAATGTGTAACTGCTGTGTTAATAATTCTCATTGTAGTCAATACTTTAATTTTGGTCAAAAAACTTAAACTAGAGTTTAGTTCAGGCCAATAAAAAAAGAAAAAAGGAAAAATGCCAAAATTACTTGTATAACAAGTATATAAATATTTTTGTAAATGCTCTAATGCACATGAAGTGAAATACACTTCCAATCTGTTAGATGAGAAGAAATCTAACAGATTGCCTACCATAACTTCCATCATGAAAAAAGAAAGAAAAAAAAAAGAACCCCTTTCAAGCTCTGGTACACCTTTTCTCTTATCTTGGAGATTTAACAATATTAGTTATTATTTTCCCTCTATAACTATTAATAATGAATTAACATAATGTATGGAAATGAGTATTGATTTGGTAATACGATTTAATTTTAGATTAGATTAGACTTCTTTTTCAGAATATAATCATCCTATCATGCACTACTTAAACATTCATAAAGTAAAATCTCATTTATAACACCATAAATGTTGCTTAACATTAGTTCTCTTTAGCCTGAGAGTAATATATATGCATATTAATAGTCTCCAATATTCTGATATGACCAATATACTAATGATTGTGTAAGATAAACACTCTCCTACATACTAAAAAGATATTATAACTGAGTGAAATAGATTTGGAAATGTATCAATAAGTGAAGATAAATATGGACAAGTCTATTCAGAACAACTGAATCATACTACAAAAACTATGTAGTCCATAGAAGGAACCCTTAGAGTTGTTTCACTAGAGATAATAATGTAAATATGTTTGCGTGAACAATAAATGTCATAAATCTCTACGAATCACTCACATGCTTTCAATTAGAGACAAATGAAAGCATACCCAGATTCAGTTTATTTTATGTCCACCCATGAATGTAGTTGTGATTAAAAGAAAAAATGAAGAAAGACAACATTAGACTATAGTGATCACTCATTGATGATGAAACAGAAGCAATTTGCCCTGATAACTGGCCATGTGGGTGAGCAATTTATAAACTTCTTAATACTAATGCATAGTTATAATATCAATTCATATTATGAGAATATCATCACAAAATATTGAAGAAAATGCTAGTCAAGACAGGGCATTACTGAAGCTGTTCTGCACAGCCACAGTTCCTTAGAACCTTTATAATAGAGTGTTTATCAAAGACTGTGTCATGAAGCAAGATACAAGAGTAGGCAGACTCCCTTCTTTGTTATTAAATTGTTAAAAATAATAACACTAAAAATACAAAACCTATTAAGTTGAACAGTGCCTTAAGAAATCTCTTTATCTCATATCTATTTAATTAGTGTTCTACTTGAATTTCTCATCAAGAATTACAATTTACAAATCTGTCTTATTTTACTACTTGAAGCAGTAACAAAAGCAGACCATGAAGACATTTTCTCATGGGCCCTTTACTTTAAAGAAATAAAGATGAAATTCCAAGGTGAACTCATTTTACCAACCATCTCACTAAGAAATTGATAACCTTATTATTTAAACAGTTGTCAATATTCAGTAAAAATATCAGCTGCATAATAACTATACAACTAATGTCTGAAGGATTAAAGGTAGTTTATGTTATAAATCCCTGCCTTAACCAGATGTGTAGCATACAGAATATCATTTAGGATTTGCATTTCTTAGGAACCTATGTTTGTAAATGTGTACTTCAAACAATTCTTGGTAGAATGAATGACATCTAAACTACTTTATTATAATAATTATGTGCAATTTTACTATAGGTTTCCCAGTACTTCCCCATCATCAAGGCAACTCCTACAATACATCAACAGGCACTCACAAGACTGTCTAAAATGCCAATTTTATGAGTTATAGAACCATGGCTTAAAGTTTTGCTGGGAATAAATCAACTGTTCATCATAGAAAATAAGTACACATGCCCACACAATTTAGTAGTGCAGTTAAACAACTACCTGCATGTTGGTGTAAGAATTTTGGCAAATTACCAGCATCTTTGCCACTTTACTGAAATGTGAACCCCACTTACCAAAGTTTAGAAAGCACTAAAGGGTGAGGAGAGTAATTAGTAATTTAGTATCTAATGCATTCAATATTTATTTGATTACTACTTAATTCAATTGAACATGTCTAGGCAGTGTGAGCAGAGGAAAATAACAACACTGCACAGTACAGGGTTTGATATGTTATCTAATAAAGCAATGTGCACATTATATTAAAATAAGCAGGAGTTATAAGTACAAGGTAATAAGTCCCTTTGTGGCTTCTGAAATTAGATGATTTCTGTTACCAGGTTAATGAAGTATTCAGTATATGTCTAAAACCTGTCTTAATTTTACTTATTATGTGCTCAGAAGTAAGTCACAACTGCAGCTGACGTGTGCATCTCACACACATATTTCCCTATTTACACTTGCAATACTGTAACATATGCTTACAGAACTATCAGACATGTCATTTTACTGGATCACCACAGCATAGTGTATCTTATAGCCTAGGTAGGAATAATTCGGAAGTAAGAAAGGACTGTGTTTACTTCAAGTGTAACAATGTAGTCTGTAATGCTTCTATTACTTTTTCAATTGGATGTTATTCAATGCTACTGTACATTCTTCTTTTTTGTGTTACCTACATGACAAACAGCTACTCTGTCACTGATTTCACACCTATTCTTTTTATTTATTTAAAAGAAGTCAGGGTTTGTAGATTTTAATAATCCAAAGGCCATGTTAAATGAGCTTAAAATATACTGCTTGTGCAGCTGATATCACACTACAAGCGCTACCTTAACAACAGACAAGCAGGGGATTCCTTAACTGTCTATTTCCACCTTAAATCTTTTATAGCAGACAAGGGAAGCCCTAACTAGTGCACAAGAATGTTTCAGATAACAGCCTTGTCAGAACCCAGTAACGGAACTCTGTTTATAGTGACTAACTGTTTTTTCCACATTTAAAAATATGGATATCTGTTACTTTTAAAATGAGAATTTGAAGTGTAGTGAAGTCAGTAAGCCACAGAAACTATGATTAAAAAATGTCAGTTCCTATTATACAACAATGAGGTGAACTAAATATACTTTTAATAAAAAGGGAGATGAGAAAAAACATTTATGTATATGTTGTCTCTGTTCTTCATTTACATATAACTAATTATACTGAAGTGAAAGATAACATTTGAATCTGGATTTCCTCACTGCCTATGAATGAGATGTAACTATATTTTTAGAAGTCACTTTAAGTTATAAAACCATTTGACATTATCAGACACAACCACTAGACTTGTGATGAGTATGTTGCATAAAGTATAAGTTTAAGAAAAAGTATAAATGTCTCAGAGTATAATAGGCAATATAATAGATAAAATACATACATTTTGAGGTAAAGTCCAGAAGTCTATATATTTTTGCTGATTCTTTGAGAGATTTGGAAGACTGTGTAGTTTTAGAATCAGTTCTTTGTTTCTTTTTTCCTTACATCAGACCAAGTATTTTTCCTGGAGATATTTTCAAGTTGGTGGAAACAGTCCAGTCCATTTCTTCAGAAATTGTGATGATATTATTATTCTTGATGAAGGTAGAAGCTTCTTCAATGTTGTTAAAGGTTCTCAAGTCATTTGAATAGAAAATTCTGATTCTAGCAGGATATACTATCTGAGCTTTTATTTTATTTTGTTTGAGAAGTTTCACTAATGGCCAAGTTTTTTCCTTGTTTCTAACACTTTTGCAGAATAATCATTGTCAAATCTGATCTGACTCTGATTATATGTTATGGGACTTTTTCTCCAGACTGTTTTTAAAATGAGCTCTTTATCCAAGAAGGACAGGAACTTTACCACAATTGATCTTGGTGGTGCATTAGGTGAAGAGGGTATAGATTTTCCTATGGCTCTATGAGCAGTTTCTATTCCATTTGATAATACCTCTTTTAAATCAAGCACTTTGAGAAGCCAGGAATTCAAAAGGGTGATAATGTCTTCTCCCTCAGTTTTTTCTGGAAGGCCAAATATTCTTATATTAGTTCTACACTCCCTATTCTCTAAATCATCTACTTTATTAAGTAGCCAGTTATTTTGGTGAAGTAAGAATTCTATCTGATTTTCCTCTTCTTTGAGTCTTCCATCTATGTCATGTAGTGATCTCTCCATATCAAGTAATTTACTTTGCTGTTGCTGCAATATTTCTTTTAGTACATCTGTTTGCTTTTGGCAATTTTCCTTGAGACTTTCCAAATTATCAGTGAATCTATCCATTTTCAACGACAGTTCATGTAATGTGGAAGACATCAGTTGTATTTCCTTCTTCAGAGTGGTTTCTGCGCGAGAATTCTTTAAACTGGCCATTACCAAACAGCTGTGTTGTTCTTCAGAATATTTTGACAGGAAAAACTCAATAATATTTCTTGAAATTTGGTAGAGTTGTAGTTCTTAAGTTCCTTAATATTTTTTTTTCAATTTCTGGTTAATGAAAATAATTTTTCCCTGTTTTCTAGTACTGTTTTGTGGAGCTCTAAAAAATGCTGCTTATCTGTTTGCCATCTAGGCTCTGCCATAAATAAACTTTTGTGAATGTACTGCTAGAAGGTTTTAAAGCATTCCATACGTTTAACTCTGTATTTATAACCACCACCAATAGGACTAGGAGACGAGTTAAATGTGCTATGCTACTATCCTGCACTATGATTTCTTTGTAAGGTGAGTATGTTATCTTTTTCCTGGGCAGAGAATATAGCACAACTCAGAACATATATCTGTAGTAAGCTGACACTATTTGAAAATAAGAATTATGTATTTTTCCAGTAAAGTTACAATTTCTGTAAAAAGAATGTTTGCGCCATCAAAATATTCCAAATATTCTTGCAAGGACCACGGAAAAATGGCTTAGTTAATTTCAGTACCAAGCAAGCCTGTAAGAGAAAATGGCAGCTTTACTTGCTTAATTCTTTGAAGGTTTTCCTAAGAACTCTTATACATCAGAATGTATATTTATTTCCTTATATGTCTAGCATACTATATTATATCTAGTTTCCTTTAGAGTAGGCATGTGACTTCCTTTCAGTGTAAACAATAGTAGCAACTCTAGGTATGCAAACGTTTAGCAGGCTGACATATATTTTCTTCAGCATGTGCATGTATACTCAGAGCAAGCAAATTATCATATATACCATATTAACAGTGCATTTAGAAAACAGGTGACAAACTAGACAAACTGATTAAACAAAGAAGGCTACAGAATATAAGCCTCTACCAACAAATAAAAATGTTTCATACCCTTTGATCAAAATTATTTCAAATGTCGCAATAAAAAATTCTTATTTCTTTTTTAATGTGATATAAAAATAGTTAAAAATATTACATCAATCAAATGTAACTCACATGAAAATACAATATGACCCACTATCAAAACCTGATTTTATTGGTTAAGTGTATATAATCAGGGCAGACTATTTGAATGTTGTTGCTGTTCCCAGTGAAAACAGGAATCCCAAAGTGCATTCAAATGAACATTTTAACCAACATTTTTGTTTCAGCAAATTTCTTTGAAGTCTCATGAACGCGTTCTGAATTTAGTATAACAAATATGAAGTCACTGATCTTCTTGCAAAGGGAAAATAACCTTTGTATTGATATTTCTTAAGAAACATGCAAGTTTCCTAAACATTATTACATAACCGAGCCTTTCTGAAATGCCTGACTGTGTTTTTTGATATTCATTCCTACTGGAAAGTCAGTGAATATTGTGCTTACATGTAATCAACTGACTAAATATATTTTGTTGATGTTTATAACTATAAGAGACAAATCTTGCTTCACTCTATTGGATTTCCAAGCGTAGGTAGCTGACTTAAGTTTTATAGCTTTACAATTCTGGGGGACCATGCTGAATTCACAAATACCTCTAACATAAGTAATTCCACTTATGTATTAACCACAAGTTATTAAAGGACTAAATAAAGTTGATGTTCCTGGCTAGGAGATCTAGTCAAACATTTGTTATATGCTATTAAGTTTCTGAGTAGCAGAGTCAAATTTACAATTTGGGGGAGGAACTCAACAGAATTACAAAGTCTCCTAACAGAATTGACAGAGCTAATGGAATTAAAATAACCATAAAGGGGTTAAAAGTGAGTTTTACTGGGGAAGGTTTTTGTATTGCTAGTATATATAGCAGACCATGAAAGATTTTGTAGAATCAGACAGAGAAGATGAATGTAGATGTCCTTCCATGTCTCTTGCAGTATTCATTGCACTAGGCATTCCCTGCCAAGGGTAGCCCAACATCTGACCAGTATACCAAAGCTGTTTGTTGTATTAGGGACAATGTACATTACATGTATGCTCCCCATTCACAGCATAGGGCATAAAGGTGCTGTACAGGTGTAACTTCATCAGAATGTCTTTGCCACCAATCCAAATGCCATCTTCGATTGTTGGTCTAAATGGTCTTTCATCTGCTGGTTACCAAGCCATTTCAGATAACTGCCCCATTGGGGTTTTCATTCTTATCTTGCCTTTTATTTTTTGGTGTGGAGTTACATGTCATGCAGAAAGGGAAAATGCCTTTGTGGGAGACAGATTCCCTACAAGGACTGCCATGAGCAGTGATTGTCTTGCTTAGGTGCTTCTCACAATCACATGTCATGCCCTAGTTGTCAAGTGTTTGTCCCTAAAACTCTTCATAGTTGTCTCTTCTCCTTAGCCATCTACCTAGAAAACCAACATTTTAAGTTGTTGGCACAAGGTACAATGGTGGAGTCATCCTGGCTGAGGTTCAGATATCTGCTAAGAAGAAGGCCGAAAAAGTTAGGTCAGATTCTACTGCCTTCCCCAGATGTCTTTCTTGAGGCTGGTGAAATCATGGAGGATCACCTAGTTTGTCTGTCAGATTACTCTGCCATGACAGCTTTGGAAGCTGGCATGGATCCAGCTTCTGTAATTTCCTTGGGGCTCTGCAGATGTCCATTTCAGATGCTCAGGGGACCATGGCTAATAATATCAGAGGGACTGAGGAATTTTCTGCAGACTCTTGTTAGGGAGGAGAGTCCCATTATGTCGAGTGACTATTGGCAGGGGTCTGAACCTCGTAAGATTTTTAGTGCAGACTTCCTTTTAAAGAAGAAGAAGACAAAGCATATTCCCTGCTCCTAAGCATCCTCAGTGTGAATGGCAGGATTTTACACAGAAGTTACTTAATGCTGTTTTGGCTTTAAAGCCCCATCAGACAGTCTATGTTCCTGCCCCACCGGTCTTCTCCTCTTAAGAGACCTGGGGAGCAGGAATTTTCTGATGAGGACTTAGACTCTGATGATGAGTCTTTTGCCTATTCCTGTCAGATTCCCTCTCCACTGGATTATGGGTCTGAGGAGGAGGAGGACTCTGTTAGTCCAGACTCTACTTTTGAGGAGATTTCTTTGGGGTACTGTCTCTTGTATGATGAATTTTTTTTAAGTGGGACTGCACTCAGGTTTATGATGTTCAGAAAAGGTATTATGAACTCCTCAAAATGGAGTCTCCTAAACCCTGCTGTTCCTCTTTTTCTTTCTGTTTTCTTGAGCACATTTTCAGCAGCCTCTCAGGCTCCTGATTCCCACCTCTCTGCTCCTAAAAAAACTGATAGGCTTTATAAGGTGCCTGATGATTGCAAATTTCTTTACAAATGTCCCTCTTCTGACCCCTCTGTTATTTCTGTTTCTTCCAATAAGTCTTCCAAGCTGTTGCCTTCTATTAAACTGCATCCTTCTGACAAGGACAGTAGAGCAATGGAAAGATTGGGCAAAAAGTGTACACTGCTGCTACTCTGGCCTTTTGGGCTGTAAATTACAAGAACCATATGATCAGGTATGTTTTAGCCCTTCTGTCTTAGGCTTTTCAAGTTATTTAGGCCTTTCAGAATTTGGGGAGAAAGCTTCAGCCCTCTCTTTGTTGGGGTCCTCTTCTCAAGTAGCTCTCCATTCCATTAAATGCAGTTATGATGCAGTTGATGCTTTTTCTAGGGTTGCTGCCCTTGGTTCTGTGTTACTGCATTGTTCTGGGCTTCACCATCTTTGCATGCTGATATTAATGCCAAACTGATGGGTGGTCCACTTGCCAATAAATATCTCTTTGGTTCTGCAGCTGCTGGGCTTTGTAAGTCCATGCAGGAGAAGGGTAAGACTATGCAGGAAATAAAGCATATTTTTGTTTCACCTGTTCCCAAATTTCAGCAGAATTATTCTACCAAATCTGCCTTTCTCTGTAGACAATCTTGCCTCTTCTCAAGGATAAAAAAGGGTTCTAGAAGAGCTCCTCCTGCTAAGTCTACTTAAACTCCTACAGGTCAGAAGCCTCCTTTTCCAGCCAAGCCAGGTTCTTTCTGCTATCGTTGTCCCTCCCACCTGAGACAAGTTCCTCTTTCTCTTAGTCTTTCACTGTCCCTTCAACATTGGCTAAGGATCACTCTGGATTCTTGGGTTCTAGCCATCATTCGCCAAGGGTATTACATAGTTTGAAAATCCCTTCCTCCTTTTTTGGTCATTCCTCAACCTTCAGAGGAGAAGCTGCCCTTTGTTCTGGATTTTCTTCATTACCTTGTGTCTCAAGACACCATACAAGTAGTCTCTGCTCCTCAAAAGTGGAAGGGGTTTTCTCCCAGAATGTTTCTGGTTTTCAGGAAAGAAGACACCTGGAGAACCATTCTTTATCTTTCCCATCTCAACACATTTTTGAAGGTTCCTTCCTTTTGAATGCTATCCCTTCAAACCTTGTTTCCTCTTCTTCTGCCTCAGGCTTTCCTAGCCTCTATAGATCTCAAGGATGCCTATCTCCATTTCCCTGTTCATCTGCATTTCACAAAAGGTGTATGTGTCTCTGTTTCTTCCTTGCATTTTCAGTTCTCTGCTTTGCCATTTGGCCACACTACTGCCCCAAAGGTCTTCTACAAATGCCTAGCTCCTATGATTGCTTTTTTTGCAGGTTGAAAGAAATGCAAATCTTTCCTTATCTGGACATCCTGTTTATTCAATATTCCTCTCCAGAAAACTTGCTTCAGCACATTCATTATGCTATTGGTAACTTACAGAGACTAGGATTTACAATAAATTTCCAAAACTCCTTCCTGACTCCTTCTCAAGATCAGCTTTTTTTTTTGGAATTAGGCTCAAGAGCATTCCTATGCGACATCCCTGCCTCCTCCCAAGGCATTAACTCCGATTGGATTTTTTTCACTCTCTTAGGATCATAGGAAATTACTAGGCTATTGTCTCAGAGGTCATTTTATGCCTAGCTGTTTCAACCTAATGTAATACCATAGAAATAGTAGTCAATACCCAAAACTGCATTTAGTGATGACTGCCCATGTCCAGGAGGGTTGTGGGCACTGTCCCCAGTAAGAATTTATGGTGTCCCATCCACTCGTCCAGGTTCTTCTTGAACATTCTAATAGAGGTGCTCTGTTTCACATGAATTGGTAGCCTGTTCTAAAGATTTGGCAGTCACTGGGAGATAAATCTGCTCTCCAGCATATCCTATTTAAGTTGCAGGCTATATTTAAGTCACTGGAAAGGGTAGCCCTAGACCCATTTAATAGGTGCATGGGTAGGAACTAGGCTATTGGCCCTGGGGCCTATATAAGCCTAGCCAAAAAGATACCCTGGTTTTTGCCACCCAAGAAAATTATTTTCCTCCCCCTGTCAAGTAGAGTCACAGAGATCATCCCTGGGGTGAATTTTCTATTTCATATCCAATCATCAAGATTTTTCTTGAAGAGTGCTAATGAGGAGCTTTGTTTGATATAGATAGGTCATTTGTTCCAGAATATGGGAAGTCTCTGGGACAGGAATATATTCCTCTAGCATGTTCTGTTTATTGTGGTGATAAGAATTAGGTCCCTAGGGCATGTAGCTTGGAGGGATTGGGATTTCTTTAAGCGGAGCATGTTCAACAGCTCTGGGTTTGACATAGCTTTGTATGTTAGGCAAAGATCGCTTCTGAGTAGGCGATATGCGACAGAGTAAAGCTGGAGTTTTTTGAGATGGTCTGCATAGGGCATCTGTTTGAGGCTGGTAATCCTCTTTGTGAGGTATATCTGCAGCCTTTCCAGTTGTTGAAGATGTCTTGTGAGGTACATACCAAAAGGGGTATTGTACTCTATAATGGGTCTAATGAGTGATGAGTAGAGGGGAACAATGACTTCTTTTTTCCTGGATGAGAAACCTTTTGTGATGAGATGTGCCATGTAGAAGGATTTTCTGACTACTGTGGTGATGTGATTATGAAAGGAGAGACTACTGTCCACCTGTGTCCCAAGGTCTCTTATCACACTTTTGGTGCTAAGTAGACTACCACCTATGTGGTATCTCATGGGTACAGAGCTTTTACCAAAGGGGATGACAATGCACTTTTTGGCATTGAGCTTGAGGCCATGGCTTTGACACCAGGCATCTGTCTCAGTGAGGTCCTTTTGTAGACTGTCCACATCATTAGAAGTTTCATTTATGGCTCCTAGTTTGCAGTCATTTGTGAACGTCATTAGGCAAAGACCTTCTGTGTTAGCCTGTACTTCAGAAAAGTAGATACCAAACAGGAGAGGACAGAGGGCTGAACCCTGTGGTACTCCACACGTTACTGGTCTAAAGTCGGATTTGGAGTCTGCTATTTTCACAGTGTGGGTTCTGTAAGTGAGCCAGTTGACAACCCATCTTGTGACATAGGGATTTATACCTAGTTTAGTGAGTTTATCTATAATTCCGTAGTGGGGGGATCATGTCAAAAGCCTTGGCGAGATCTAGATAGGCTGTGTGAACCACCTTACCCTCGTGTACAAGTTTTGGTGTTTATGGTTTATTTGAAATTTTAAGTAGTAATTTTTCTTATCGCTGGTTACTAATCTTTTCACTTGGTTATAAAACTGTTTGAATTTTAATAGGTCAGAAGTGTTGTTAAATTTTTGCCACTGTCTATTAGCTCTTTACTAGGTTTGGTTAACCATTTAACATGGCTGGCTTTTACCCTTTTTATTTGAGGGGGGGGGTGCAAGACTGTCTAATATTTTTAAAAGGTAGTGTTGAAGTACTGCAGTTATTCATCTAGTGGGAGACATTTTAGCTTATTCCAATTGATGCAATTGATGTTGTCAGGTCCCATGGATGCTGTGTTCTTGGCTTTGGAGAGTGTGGTTTTTACCTGTGCAGCCGTGATTACAAGAACTTTGCATTCTTCCAGTATAGAGATGGGCCCTTTAGGGGGTGAGCGGGGGGTAAATTTAGCACTGAACGTATCTGCCAGGATGTTGGCAGTATCAGTTGGTTCTGTATATTTAGTGCCATTCTGCTGTAACTCAGAGCAGATCTGAGTGTTGCCATTGGGATTCCTGACATAGCTATAGAATGCTTTGTAGTTGCCTTTAGAATCAGTGGCAATTTTGTTTTCGTAACTAGCTTTGGAGGATTTTATGAGGGATCTCAGCTTCTTACTGAAGCTATCCATGGAGTTCCTCCAATCACAGGATTTTACTCTTTTTTGCAACAGTTTCTTCTGCTGTAGAGTTTGTTTATGGCAGGGGACCACCAGATTCGCTTCCTTTTTTTGGAGGATAGCATCTTGGTTCTGTTAGGGATAGCACAATCCATGCACTTGTGTAAGTGCTTATAAAGTGCATTTGTGTAGGATTCAGCAGTCATACCTCTAATGTCCATCTGCATGGGTGTTGTAAAGTTTGCCACTTCTGTCTTAAGAAGCGTGAAGTTGGCTTTGAGAACATTTCATGTAGTCCAGGGAGGTACATCTCAGGTCATTTGCACCAACATGGACAATGACAGAGTCATATTTGTACTTGTTGTGGAGTAACCTGAGTGCATGCCTTATGTGGTGGATCCTGGCACCCAACAGGCAGCTGACAGTAACTTTCTCCTTGTTTAGCCTGGTGAGTGGAACATCAGTGTGCCTGACTATAGAGTCACCTATGACTAGAGTGTTGGGTAAGTTGTTATGCCTTATGGGCTGTGGTTGAGTGGCACACTGAATTTGTGGGCTATGAGTCATTTGGGTTGTGTTGGGACGGTGAAGGTTGCTTGTGTTTCTGCTTTGATAGTCTCTGTTGCTTGAGCAGATTTTTATTGAGAGTGTCCGCGAATGTAGGTGTGTTTTGTGTTGCTATGTTTGTGTTTTGGTGGTGTAGGTTTTGAGGGACTATGTGGTGCGTGTGGTGTGGTGCAAGTGTTTACCTTCTCCTCTTGACTGTCTAGTCCAGTCTTGAATGAAGAGAGCTTTGCTTCCAGTTTGGCTATATAAGTGCATCTCTCACAGGTTGTAGTGTTGGGTGGTAGGAGGAGAGGGTTGTCTGTGTATATGAGGCAATTGCTGCATTGCCCAGAGATGCCCAGATTCATCAGGCAGACAGGAGAAAACACCGGGAGCTGACCCTTAGACATGCCTGGATAGGTGCTTGTTTATTAAGTACTAAAAGCTGTTTTTCTCTAGACAAGTGAGGAAAGTTGAGTGCTGTAGTAATTTGTAGCTTATTTGGTGCTTACAATGAGTTCTGAACAAGTGCTGAGTTCAAAGAAACAGATTTGAGTGCTAAAACTAAAAAAACTGACTAGTTCTAAGGGAAAATTTGAAGAGCAGACTTTATGGTGCCGGGAATACTTTAACCCTAGCTAAGCGGTGATGCATAAAGTGTATTTTTTTTTTAATATAACAGTAGCAAATGAGCAAACTGATTTAAACAAATTAACCAAGTAACCAATAAAAAGCTAAGAACTGAGCCCCATTCCAGCAGTTTTCGATCAGACAAGTTCTAACTGCACACTCCTGTCACTAGGGTGCATGGGAACCTTCTCCAAAAAAAGATGGTCTGGATTAGTGCTCAAGTTATACAAACAAAGCTAGATTCAGCTGGTCTGAATTTAGTCTATGCTACAGCAAACAAGGCATACCAATTTCAGAAAGAAACAGTTCAAAGAAGCAGGCACAATGTATGGATATGCAGTAAGTGCATTAGGTTTGGGTCTTGGGTTTCTCTTTAGGCCAGGCATAAGTCTCCCCTAAGAAGTCTATACGATATGGTGTATACTGACAGGGATGTTAGTCAGTCCATGTAACACACATGCTGGAGGCACATGATCTTCTCTGTTAGAAAACTCTGAGGTCTTTTCAGTTGCTGCAGGTGCCTTGTACAGTACAACATTGTACTTTGAAGATTGCTGTTCTTTTGGTTCTTACTTCATCTAGAAGTGTGTCTGTGCTTCAGACCCATATGGCTGTATCTCCCTTTTTTTTCAGAGGGACAGGGTGTCTCTTCAAAGGAATCCTTCTTTTATGCCTAAGGTGGTTAATACATTGTCTCTTAATTAGGCTATTCATTTCCCCACTTATTTCCCTTCTCCACAGTTTGCCAGGGAGAACATTCTTCACACCTTGGATATACAAAACAACTCAGATATTATTTGGATAAAACTAAAGCCATTTGTAAATCTGAGCAACTTTTTGTATCTTTTCATCCTAGGTCTTTAGATTTGGCTGTTTCTAAGCAAACTGAGGCCATTTCCCTTTGTTACTCTCTTCATGGGAATTCTTTTTTTCTGCTGTTAAGGTTCATTCTACCAGGGCTATTGCTTCTTCTGGTGCTTTAAATATTGAATATCAACTCCATCATTTAGGCAGCTACATGGACTTCTATGCATACTTTTACCAATTATTCTAAGTTGGATATGGTTTCCAGGGCTACAGCTGGATTTGCTGGGGCTATCCTGAATGGCTTTCTTGAGCTTCTTGATGGCTCTGCTCGGCCTTCCTCCTCCTAAGTTTCCTCTTGAGCTTTTGCACTCTACCTAGTGTAATGAATACTGCAACAGTCATATGGAAGGACATACTACAGTTGTGTAAAGTCTTACCATAACAGTAGATGTCCTTCCTTTCACTGTTTCAGTAATCATTTCCTCCCTCCTCTCCCATTTTATTTTTCCCTCTGGATGCACATGTTCCTCTTTTACTCTTTGGGCTGTTGTTCTTTCTTAGGATTTTCAGTTCTGAGGAAGGTATGTCCGTACATCACCTTTATGCGCTATGCCATGAATGGGGTAAATATGTGTGATGCACGATGACCCTAATACAACCTATGGCTTTGGTATACTGGCTGGACATCTGGCTACCCTTCGAGGAGAATCACTAGTGTAATGAATATGGCAAAAGTGAAGGAAGGACATCTGCTATTATAGTAAGATTTTACACAATTGTACTGTTTTGGTGTGGTCCAATAGTTTGTGCATTTAAGAAATTCAAGGTGGGGTTAATAAGAGGGAACTGATGCTGTCTGTCTGAATGAACAGAAAAAAGTGTACTCTGGACAAATTAACTAAGTCATGATGTACTATAAGAACTTTTTAATGGACCCTGCAGTAGAAGAACATAACAGTATTATCCTTAAGTCCATTGAGAGATGCAGAATCAAGGTCAGCTACCAGGTCTAAGTCGGTAATCATGCTGTAAAATCAATGGGAATGAAAAATCCTCATTCTCTCATTAATTCATTGTCTTATTACCTGCTTAATCCATTAATCGGACATGGGACATCCGGAATCCTGTACAAGGTGCCAACCAATCACAGATGGCACATAAGTTTTCTGTCACATGGCATACACCTATATTCAAACAAGTGTATCAGCAGTTCATCAGTAGGACATCTATGGGATGTTAAAAAAAACAGAGTATGAAACTATGTGGACATAACAGTGTGAAAGCTCTACACTGAAGGCACCCCAGCTGAGATCTGAAAAGAAAAGCCATAAGCCAAGGTAGTGCTGCTAAGCTCTAACCCACTGTATTGACAAAATTTATAACAGCATTGTTGAAATTAAAATTCCACCCCTATAGCTAAAACGTGCAGGTGTGCACATCAGTGTAATTGGAGAGATTGTCCCACTGGCAGGATTAGCTTCTTTGGAGAATTATTTGGGTTTAATAAAGGCAGAGAGATTGCAGGTGAATTTATTGAGGTGCTGAAGTCTTCCCTCTAAACAGTCACCCCTCCCAATCCACTCTGTGTAGATAAGTGTGCATGAAATTAACTGAAATACATTATTATAGGCAAAATACCTTTCACTTGATAGCATAAAATTATGGGAGGTGTTTACTGTCATAAATTCTTTAGTCTATATGTATGTATTTGGATGGGCTGGTGCTGTCTGTAAAAGTGAGTAATACATGGTTACTTAATGCCATTTATAAAGTAGTAAATCTAGCTTGGTAAGATCAGTATACCTGTGTCATACAAGGCAAAACACATTACTAAGGGCAGAAATTCAGTCATTTAATCACAGACATATGTCAGATTTTGACTAGTCTAAAGAGTCTATGGCGACTTGGAAGAAAATGTTGTGATAGCTGAAATACCTATCATTAAAGATATCTAGTTATGTAAACTCCATGTGAGTTCTTCACAGCTGAATGTGGAATATCTTGTGATAAAGAATTTATTCTACTGGAACAGTCTACAAAAATGAGCTAAAACATAATTTGAGGACTGCATGATAGAAATGAAGATAAAACACAAGCTTTGGCTTTCAGAATCAATATTTTAATATAGTTGCACAACATGCACATTGCATTTTTTTTTCATCCATTTGACATTAACAGTCTGAAAATGTCCATTTATGAACAGCTGGTTCTTTTCTACTGTGGCGAACTTTATGCATTTCAACAATATGTCTCTAAGAAGTTTGAATCACATCAGAATTAACTCCTTAATACCTCCCACCAGTTATTCATGAGGTATCACGTTCCTAACTCTTTGTTGGCTGGACAGCAATTATGTGGACCTTGAAGTCAAAAGAATTTTAATTCAGAGAAAACTCTTTTAAACTGAATAAGTAAAGCAGCTTTTTACCCAAGTTGTTCACCTAAATACTTTTTTCATATTAAAATTGCTAATCATGGCAATGTTGATCACATATTCAGTACTGTAATTAAGTTACACTGAAATAATTGTGATCAGTGCAGTCAGCCTTCCGAGAATTGTAGATTTGGATAGGAAAGGGCAGCACACACAACTTATGCTGCAGGTGCTGAAGTGTAAAACGGCACAATATGTGATGCAAGTATAAATCAGTTAATATGTATTTCTCTTGAAAAGTGACAATTATGGTCACATACTTGGAAAGATACTATCACCAGAAGTTCTTGTAATAGCAGTACAGCATGACATGTTCTGCTTCATCAATGAGCTATATGTAGGTATTTGAGAGAAAAAGTGCCTTTATATGTGTTTCATGTATCTTTGGTTCTGAACATAATGTGACTATAATTTACCAAGAATTGTGAAAGGGTTTTCGAGTCATGGCCTGTTTTGCATAGGTTTACATACATAGGGAATGCAGGATTTTCCTTCCTTCTGCACTAAGTCAGTGAAGTTGCATTTTATTTATTCATTCATTCATTCATTCATTCATTGGCATTTGTTTACTGGGATAGTCCACTGTGCCTTGAAGAGACCATTTTTAGTGGAGGCCTGGGGAGAAAAGCTCCACAAGAAACAATAGCAATATGTAATCCTCATAGCTTAGGTATTTTACCAATGTTTCCTAAATAGTTTTAACATACAAATATAAGCAAAGGCAAAGCAATAGCAGCAAGTTCAAATCTAAATACAAAATAAAGTCTCCTAACTAGTATTTGCATAGAAATAAAAGTAAAGGCAAAACAACAGACAAAAAATTCTAATCTAAATGCAGTAAAATTTAACATATGAAGGACAGTTAATTATACAGAAAATTACACTAGAAAAGTGTAACGCAGAGATAGGACTTAGTAGAGGCAGGGAGTAGAGTAGAGTAGAGAGTATACTCATCCTGAGATTAAGAGTAACTGCTAAGTAGAACCACCAAAAGAATGGATAAAGCGTCAGAGGAGAGTAATTGGCAGATGTAGTTAAGATAGCAGAAAAGTAATTGTTAGCTGCCTTAGGAGATATGCAGTAAGTATGTCATAGAAGTAGGAGGTTTAGTGCAATTACAGAGCCAGTTAGTGGAGTGATGTTTGTGCAGAGCTGCTTTGAAAGAAGTGAGATTCTAAATGGAGTGAATTGCTAATGGAAGTGTATTCCATGTTTTGGCCACCACACAGGGGTAACCTAGTTGACTGGCAGGTAGGTTGAGCTTATAGATTTGCAGAAGGTGTTGTTTTTCTGATTTAAGGGACCTGCTAGGAATATAGTGGGTAAATAGTGATTTTAGGGTAGGACAGCCTAATGGTTTGAATATTATTTTGTGAGTGGTTGTTAATTGAAGGTAGGTGAGACAGTGGGGGAGTTCACACCTGTTTAATGAATATAGGCATATGCAGTGGTGGGTAGAAAGTTAGGCATTTGTTGCAAACATTGCAAATTTATTGTAACATTCTTATAGTTTTATTTTTATTGAAGATTAGTTGCTGGTTAGCAAGGGTATGCCATAGACAAGAGAAGGGAATAGATAAGTAGTAGATAGTGCTTGTTTAGTGGAGGAGAGAAAGGAAATGTTTTGTCCCTGCATAGAATGCCTAGTTTTTGGTGTGTTTTGCTGATATTGTGTTGAATGTGAAAGTCGAATTTTAGGCTTTTGTCAATTATTAATCTTAGTAGATTAATGTGGTTTACTATTTCGATTTTTGTGTTGGACTTGGAAAGTATGGTAAGTTTTGATTTCTTTATGGAGGTACTTTTCTTAGAGGTAAATATAATAAGTTTGGTCTTGTTAGGGTTTAGTGATAGATGGTTATTGTAAAGCCATGTTTCTAAAGATGAAAATGCTGATTGAATTATTTGTTGCAGTTGAGATATTGTGTTAGCTGAGCATATTATTGTGGAGTCATCTGCATACAGTACAAGAGATCCCTAACTGATTGATGACTGGAGGTTATTGATAAAAACATTGAAAAGGAGTGGTGCTTATACAGAAGCTTGGGGGAACCCAGCTGAGTTGGGGAGGTACAGGGAAATTTAGTTTTGTCATTTAACTGCCTTTTCTGTCAGACAACTTGTGCACCAGTTTAGGGAGGGAGTAGAGAGACCAGTGTTTGAGAAATGGGATAGAAGGAATGAGTGAGAGATAATAGCAAAGGCTTTTGACAAGTCTAGGAATAGAGAGGATGCAATTTTTTTTGAATTACGGGTTTTGTTGACTAACTAGGCTGTTGAAGTACAGTGACCTGATCTGAATTCATGTTGTATTGGAGACAGGATTTGGTTGTTGTGAAGCAAGAAGTGTAGTAGTTGATTGTGAATGCATTTTTCATGGAGTTTGGAGATGGGAGATAAAGTAGCTATTGGAGAGAAGTTTGAGATATAGGTTGAGTTGCCATCTTTGTGAAGTGGTAAAATAAAGGCTCTTTTCCAATGTCTGGTTCATAATATTCTTGGATGGATCTATTAATAAGTATACTAACAGGGTAGGCAATGGCTTCTGCAGTGGTTTTTAGATATTCACAGGGTATACTGTCTGCTGTGTTTCAGATGGGTTTAAGTTTCAGAAGTAGTTTTTTTATAGTAGAAGTTGGGACTGCAGTGAGTGAGAATTTGGGTGAATCATTTATAGTTGATTCATTTGAAGGTGAGATTGAGTGGTGATGGGACTAGGTGAGACTGGGTTTTGTAGTTTGACCAGAATAATTTGTAGTAGAGAAAGGCTGTGATGTTAGCTATTATGTTTATGAAGTGTGAGATGAAGAGACTGGCTACTTGTTCAGGTGATTTGTCTAGGTAAGGGCAAGAGTTGTTTTTTTGTGCCAGGGTTTAGAAGTGATCCTATGGAAGACCAGAATTGTTTGGGGTTGTGTTTATGGTTTATCTGTAGTTATAAGTAGTAATTTTTCTTATCGCTGGTTACTAATCTTTTCACTTGGTTACAAAACTGTTTGAATTTTAATAGGTCAGAAGTGTTGTTACATTTTTGCCACTGCCTATTAGCTCTTTAGTAGGTTTGGTTAACAATTTAGCATGGCTGGCATTTACCCTTTTTATTTGGGGGGTGCAAGACTGTCTAATATTTTTAAAAGGTAGTGTTGAACTACTGCAGTTATTCATTTAGTGGGAGGTATTTTAGCTTATTCCAATTGATGTTGTCAAGTCCCATGGATGCTGTGTTCTTGGCTTTGGAGAGTGTGGTTTTTACCTGTGCAGCTGTGATTACAGGAACTTTGCATTCTTACGGTACAGAGATGAACCCTTTAGGGGGGGGTGAGAGGGGGTAAATTTAGCACTGAACGTATCTGGCAGGATGTTGGCAGTATCAGTTGGTTCTGTATATTTAGTGCCATTGTGCTGTAACTCAGACCAGATATGAGTGTTGCCATTGAGATTCTTGACATAGCTATAGAATGCTTTGTGGTTGTCTTTAGAATCAGTGGGAATTTTGTTTTCATAACTAGATTAGGAGGATTTTATGAGGGATCTCAGCTTCTTACTGAGGCCAACCAGGGAGTTTCTGCAATCATGGGATTTTACTTTTTTTTGCAACAGTTTCTTCTGTTGTAGAGTTTGTTTGTGGCAGGGGACCACCAGATTTGCTTCCTTTTTTTGGAGGATAGCATCTTGGTTCTGTTAGGGATAGCACAATCCATGTACCCGTGTAAGTGCTTATAAAGTGCATTTGTGTAGGATTCAGCAGTCATACCTCTATTGTCCATCTGCATGGGTGTCATGAAGTTTGCCACTTCTGTCTTAAGAAGCGTGAAGTTGGCTTTGAGAAACTTTTTATGGTGGTTTCCCTAATGGAGGGTGAGGGCAGGATGTGGCTGTCTAGGGTGATTAGCTTGTGGTCGGATCTGACCAACGAGGAATTGACCTCTGGTGTGGAATACCAGTCGCCCATGTTGGTAATGACCAGGTGTAGGATATTGGTGCCTCTGGTGGGGGTGTGGATAAGTTGATGCAAGGTGTTGGAATTTATGAATTCCAGAAAATGTTGAGCAAAAGAGCTGGATATGAGTAGTTTTCCCAGTTAATGGTGGGGTAGATGAAATCACCCATTATTAGGGTGTTGGGTTATACCCTAATATTTTCCAGTGTATCTAGAAATGAGGAGTGGGAATCCAGGGGCATGGTGGGGGATCTGTAGCAAGTTACAATTTGTATTGCAGTCTTGTCCAGAGTTAGTTACATTTGGATAATCTCGGATGCATTATGCTGAGCAACTAGCCTGGAGGTGTGGATATCCTTAATGAATATGGACACGCCTCCGCCTTTTGTGTTTCGGTCCAGGTTAGGTGGCTGAAAGGTTTGGTATGAATTATAGCTTGGTAATGCAGGGGTGCTCTCTGGAACCTTGAACCAGCTCTTTGTCACTGCCCAGATGTCGATTTTCTCCATTTTAAGGAGTGCTTCGAGTGAGTGAATTTTGATGTTTAGACTTCTAGCATTGAGTAGCATTACCCTCAGATTTTGCTTGCTTGTACCTGTTACAGCGGTGAATTTGTTATTTGAACCTTGCCTAAAAAAGGCATTATAGGGGTGGCAAGAGCCTTAGCCATTATCCGGAATCCAGGGGCAACAGATGCAGGCCATCTCTGGCAAAGCATCATGGTCTGTTGATCATGTCATCCCAGGCAGACAGATACTGGATCCCCTTAGAATGACACCAGAAGCTTAGCCAATTGTTGAAGTCAATCATTTTGTCCTTGTACTGTGGTATCACTCTGGGTGATGACAGGATGCTACTTAGGGCTAGGGTCATATCTGCCTGGACTACAAGATCGGAGAGCTCCTCCTTGTCTCTTTTCATGTAGTCCAGGGAGGTACATCTCAGGTCATTTGCACCAACATGGACAATGACAGAGTCATATTTGTACTTGTTGTGGAGTGACCTGAGTGCATGCCTTTTGTGGTGAATCCTGGCACCCAACAGGCAGCTGACAGTAACTTTCTCCTTGTTTAGCCTGGTGAGTAGAACATCAGTGTGCCTAACTATAGAGTCACCTATGACTAGAGAGTTGGGTACATTGTTATGCCTTATGGGCTGTGGTTGAGTGGCACACTGAATTTGTGGGCTATGTGTCATTTGGGTTGTGTTGGGAGGGTGAAGGTTGCTTGCGTTTCTGCTTTGGAAGTCTCTGTTGCTTGAGCAGATTTTTATTGAGAGTGTCCGCAAACGTAGGTGTGTTTTGTGTTGCTACGTGTGTGTGTTTTGGTGGTTTAAGTTTTGAGGGACTATGTGGTGAGTGTGGTATGGTGCAAGTGTTTACCTTCTCTTCTTGACTGTCTATTCCAGTCTTGGAAGAAGAGAGCTTTGCTTCCAGTTAGGCTATATAAGTGCATCTCTCACAGGTTGTAGTGTTGGGTGGTTGGAGGATAGGGTTGTCTGTGTATATGAAGCAATTGCTGCATTGCCCAGAGATGCCCAGATTCATCAGGCAGACAGGAGAAAACACCGGGAGCTGACCCTTAGACATGCCTGGATAGGTGCTTATTTATTAAGTACTAAAAACTGTTTTTCTCTAGACAAGTGAGGAAAGTTGAGTGCTGTAGTAATTTGCAGCTTATTTAGTGCTTACAATGAGTTCTGAACAAGTGCTGAGTTCAAAGAAACAGATTTGAATGCTAAAACTAAAAAACTGGCTAGTTCTAAGGGAATATTTGAAGAGCAGACTTTATGGCGCCGGGAATAGTTTAACCCTAGCTAAGCGGTGATGCATAAAGTGTATATATATTTTTAATATAATAGTAGCAAATGAGCAAACTGATTTAAACAAATTAACCAAGTAACCAATAAAAAGCTAAGAAAATAGCCCTGTTCCAGCAGTCTTCGATAAGACAAGTTCTAACTGCACACTCCTGTCACTAGGGTGCATGGGAACCTTCTCCAAAAAAAGATGGTCTGGATTAGTGCTCAAGTTATACAAACAAAGCTAGATTCAGCAGGTCTGAATTTAGTCCATGCTACAGCAAACAAGGCATAGTAATTTCAGAAAGAAACAGTTCAAATAAGCAGGCACAATTTGTGGATATGCAGTAAGTGCATTAGGTTTGGGTCTTGGGTTTCTCTTTAGGCCAGGCATAAGTCTCCCCTACGAAGTCTATACGATATGGAGTATACTGACAGGGACGTTAGTCAGTCCATGTAACACACATGCTGGAGGCCCATGATCTTCTCTGTTAGAAACCTCTGAGGTCTTTCCAATTGCTGCAGGTGCCTTGCACAGTACAACATTGTACTTTGAAGATTGTTGTTCTTTTGGCTCTTACTTCATCTAGAAGTGTGTCTGTGCTTCAGACCCATATGGCTATATCGCCCTTTTTGTTTTTTTGTTTTTTTATAGGGACAGGGTGTCTCTTCACATGAATCCTTCTTTTATGCCTAAGGTGGTTAATACATTGTCTCTTAATTAGGATATTCATTTCCCCACTTATTTCCCTTCTCCACAGTTTGCCAGGGAGAAGATTCTTCACACCTTGGATTTGCAAAACAACTCAGATATTATTTGGATAAAACTAAAGCCATTTGTAAATCTGAACAACTTTTTCTATCTTTTCATCCTAGGTCTTTAGATTTGGCTGTTTCTAAACAAACTGAGTCACCCTAGATCTCTAAGGCCATTTCCCTTTGTTACTCTCTTCATGGGAAATGTTTTTTTCTTCTGTTAAGGTTCATTCTACCAGGGCTATTGCTTCTTCTGGTGCTTTAAGGATTGAATATCAACTCCATCATTTAGGCAGCTACTTGGACTTGTATGCATACTTTTACCAAGTATTATAAGTTGGATATGGTATCCAGGGCTAGAGCTAGATTTGCCGGGGCTATCCTGAATGGCTTTCTTGAGGTCTCTGCTCAACCTTCCTCCTCCTAAGTTTCCTCTTGAACTTTTGCACTTTCCTTAGTGTAATCAATACTGCAACAGTGATATGGAAGGACATACTACAGTTGTGTAAAGTCTTACCATAACAGTAGATGTCCTTCCTTTCACTGTTTCAGTAATCATTTCTTCCCTCCTCTCCCATTTTATTTTTCCCTCTGGATGCACATGTTCCTCTTTTACTCTTTGGGCTGTTGTTCTTCCTTAGGATTTTCAGTTCTGAGGAAGGTATGTCCGTACATCACCTTTATGTGTTATGTCATGAATGGGAAAAATATGTGTGATGCACGATGACCCTAATACAACCTATGGCTTAAGTATACTGGCTGGACATCTGGCTACCCTTGGGGGAATCACTAGTGTAATGAATATGGCAAAAGTGAAGGAAGGACATTTGCTGTTATGGTAAGATTTTACACAGCTGCACTGTTTTGGTAGGGTCCAATAGTTTGTGCATTTAAGAAACTCAAGGTGTGGTTAATAAGAGGGAACTGATGCTGTCTGTCAGAATGAACAGAAAAAAGTGTACTCTGGACAAATTAACTAAGTCATGATTTACTATCAGAACTTTTTAATGGACCCTGCAGTAGAAGAACATAACAGTATTATCCCTAAGACCATCGAGAGATGCAGAATCAAGGTCAGCTACCAGGTCTAAGTTGGTAATGATGCCGTAAAATCAATGGGAATGAAAAATTCTCATTCTTTCATTGTCTGATTACCTGCTTAATCCATTACTTGGCCATGGGACATCCGGAATCCTGTACAAGGTGCCAACCAATCACAGATGGCACATAAGCTTTCTGTCACATGCCATACACCTATATTCAAACAAGTGTATCAGCAGTTCATCAGTAGGACATCTATGGGATGTTAAAAAAACAGAGTATGAACCTATGTGGACATAACAGTGTGAAAGCTCTACACTGAAGGCACCCCAGCTGAGATCTGAAAAGAAAAGCCATAAGCCAAGGTAGTACTGCTAATCTCTAACCCACTGTATTGACAAAATTTATAACAGCATAGTTGAAATTACAATTCCACCCCTATAGCTAAAAAGTGCAGGTGTGCACATCAATGTAATTGGAGAGATTGTCCTACTGACAGGATTAGCTTCTTTGGAGAATTATTTTGGTTTAATAAAAGCAGAGAGATTGCAGGTGAATTTATTGCGGTGCTGAAGTCTTCCCTCTTAACAATCACCCCTCCCCATTCACTCTGTGTTGATAAGTGTGTATGAAATGAACTGAAATACATTATTATAGGCAAAATGCCTTTCACTTGATAGCATTAAATTATGGGAGGTGTTTACTGTCATAAATTCTTTATTCTATATGTATGTATTTGGATGGGCTGGTGCTGTCTGTAAAAGTGAGTAATACATGGTTACTTAATGTTATTTATACAGTAGTAAATCTTGCTTGGGAAGATCAGTATACATGTCATACAAGGCAAGACACATTACTAAGAGCAGAAATTATTTTATTTAATCACAATCAGACATATATCATATTTTGGTTAGTCTGAGGAGTCTATGGCGACTTGGAAGAAAATGTTGTGACAGCTGAAATACCTATCATTAAAGATATCTATTTATGTTAACTTCATGTGAGTTCTTCACAGCTGAATGTGGAATATCTTGTGATAAAGAATTTATTCTACTGGAACAGACTACAAAAATGAGCTAAAACATAATTTGAAGACTTCATGATAGAAATAAAGACAAAACACAAGCTTTGGCTTTCAGAATCAATATTTTATTATAGTTGCACAACATGCACATTGCATTTTAATTTCATCCATTTGACATTTACAGTCGGAAAATGTCCATTTATGAACAGCTGGTTCTTTTTTACTGTGGAGAACTTTATGCATTTCAACAATATGTCTCTAAGGAGTTTGAATCACATCAGAATTAACTCCTTAATACCTCCCACCAGTTATTCATGAGGTATCATATTCCTAACTCTTTGCAGGCTGGACAGCAATTATGTGGACCTTGAAGTCAAAAGAATTTTAATTCAGAGAAAAATCTTTTAAACTGAGTAAGTAAAGTAGCTTTTTCCCTATGTTGTTCACCTAAATTCTTTCTTCATATTAAAATTGCTAATCATGGCAATGTTTATCACATATTCAGTACTGTAATTAAGTTACACTGATATAATTGTAATCAGTGCAGTCAACCTTCTGAGAATTGTAGACTTGACTAGGAAAGGGCAGCACACACAACTTATGGTGCAGGTGTTGAAATGTAAAACAGCACAATATGTGATGCAAGTATAAATCAGTTAATATGTATTTCTCTTGAAAAGTGACAATTATGGTCACATACTTGGAAAGATACTATCACCAGAAGTTCTTGTAATAGCAGTACAGTATGGCATGTTCTGCTCCATCAATGAGCTATATGTAGGTATTTGAGAGAAAAAGTGCCTTTATATGTGTTTCATGTATTTTTGGTTCTGAACATAATGTGACTATAATTTACCAAGAATTGTATAAGGGTTGTCGAGACATGGCCTGTTTTTCATAGGTTTACTCACATAGGGAATGCAGGATTTTACTTCCTTCTGCACTAAGTCTGTGAAGTCGCATTTTATTTATTCATTCATTCATTGGCATTTGTTTACTGGGATAGTCCACTGTGTCTTGAAGAGACCATTTTTAGTGGAGGCCTGGGGAGAAAAGCTCCACAAGAAACAATAGCAATATGTAATCCTCATAGTTTTAACATACAAATATAAGTAAACGCAAAGCAATAGCAACAAGTTCAAATCTAAATACAAAATAAAGTCTCCTAATTAGTATTTACATAGAAATACAAGTAAAGGCAAAACAACAGACAAAATATTCTAATCTAAATGCAGTAACATTTAACATATGAAGGACAGTTAATTATATAGAAAATTACACTAGAAAAGTGTAACGCAGAGATAGAACTTAGTAGAGGCAGGGAGTAGAGTAGAGAGTATGCTCATCCTGAGATTAAGAGTAACTGCTAAGTAGAACCACCAAACGAATGGATAAAGAGTCAGAGGGGAGTAATTGGCAGATGCAGTTAAGATAGAAGAAAAGTAATTGTTAGCTGCCTTAGGAGATATGCAATAAGTATGTTATAGAAGGAGGAGGTTTAGTGCAATTACAGAGCCAGTTAGTGGAGAGATGTTTGTGCAGAGCTGTTTTGAAAGAAATGAGATTCTGAATGGAGTGAATTGCTAATGGAAGTGTATTCCATGTTTTGGCAACCACACAGGAGTAAAGTAGTTGACTGGCAGGTAGGTTGAGCTTATAGGTTTGCAGAAGGTGTTGTTTTTCTGATTTAAGGGACCTGCTAGGAATATAGTGGGTAAATAGCGACTTCAGGGTAGGACAGCCTAATGGTTTGAATATTATTTTGTGAGTGGTTGTTAATTGAAGGTAGGTGAGACAGTGGGGGAGTTCACACCAGTTTAATGAATACAGGATATGCAGTGGTGGGTAGAAAGTTAGGCATTTGTTGCAAACATTGAAAATTTATTGTAACATACTTATGGTTTTATTTTTATTGAAGATTAGATGCTGGTTAGCAAGGGTATGCCATAGACAAGAGAAGGGAATAGATAAGGAGTAGATAGTGCTTGTTTAGTGGAGGAGAGAAAGGAAATGTTTTGTCCCTGTATAGAATGCCTAGTTTTTGGTGTGTTTTGCTGATATTGTGTTGAATGTGTAAGTCGAATTTTAGGCTTTTGTCGATTATTAATCTTAGTAGATTAATGTGGTTTACTACTTCGATTTTTGTGTTGGACTGGGAAAGTATGGTAAGTTGTGATTTGTATATGGAGGTACTTTTCTTAGGGGTAAATATAATAAGTTTGGTCTTGTTGGGATTTAGTGATAGACGGTTATTGTAAAGCCCTGTTTCTAAAGATGAAAATGCTGATTGAATTATTTGTTGCAGTTGAGATATCGTTTTAGCTGAGCATATTATGGTGGAGTCATCTGCATACAGTACAAGAGATCCCTGACTGATTGATGACTGGAGGTTATTGATAAAAACATTGAAAAGGAGTGGTGCTTATATAGAAGCTTGGAGGACCCCAGTCAAGTTGGGGAGGTACAGGAAAATTTAGTTTTTTCATTTAACTGCCTTTTCTCTGTCAGACAAATTGTGCACCAGTTTATGGAGGGAGTAGAGAGACCAGTGTTTGAGAAATGGGAAAGAAAGAATGAGTGAGAGATAATAGGAAAGGCTTTTGATAAGTCTAGGAATAGAGAGGATGCAATTTTTTTTGAATCACAGATTTTGTTGACTAACTAGGCTGTTGACATACAGTGACCTGATCTGAATTCATGTTGTATTGTAGACAGTATTTGGTTGTTGTGAAGCAAGAAGTGTAGTAGTTGCTTGTGAATGCATTTTTCAAGGAGTTTGGAGATGGGAGATAAAGTAGCTATTAGAGAGAAGTTTGAGATATCGGTTGAGTTGCCATCTTTGTGAAGTGGTAAAATAAAGGCTCTTTTCCAATGTCTGGTTCATAAGATTCTTGGATGGATCTATTAATAAGTATACTAACAGGGTAGGCAATGGCTTCTGCAGTGGTTTTTAGATATTCACAGGGTATACTGTCTGCTGTGTTTCAGATGGGTTTAAGTTTCAGAAGTAGTTTTTTTATAGTAGAAGTTGGGACTGCAGTGAGTGAGAATTTGGGTGAATCATTTATAGTTGATTCATTTGAAGGTGAGATTGAGTGGTGATGGGACTAGGTGAGACTGGGTTTTGTAGTTTGACCAGAATAATTTGTAGTAGAGAAAGGCTGTGATGTTAGCTATTGTGTTTATGAAGTGTGAGGTGAAGAGACTGGCTACTTGTTCAGGTGATTTGTCTAGGTAAGGGCAAGGGTTGTTTTTTTTGTGCCAGGGTTTAAAAGTGATCATATGGAAGACCAGAATTGTTTGGGGTTGTGTTTATGGTTTATCTGAAGTTTTAAGTAGTAATTTTTCTTATCGCTGGTTACTAATCTTTTCACTTGGTTACAAAACTGTTTGAATTTTAATAGGTCAGAAGTGTTGTTACATTTTTGCCACTGCCTATTAGCTCTTTAGTAGGTTTGGTTAACAATTTAGCATGGCTTGCATTTACCCTTTTTATTTGGGGGGGGGGGGTGCAAGACTGTCTAATATTTTTAAAAGGTAGTGTTGAACTACTGCAGTTATTCATCTAGTGGGAGGTATTTTAGTTTAATCCAATTGATGCATTTCTGAATGTTGTTAAATGTCTGTGGGTCAAAGTTGGTATGGTTGACTTGATGATGTTTTGGTTGGTGGGGAGCTGTTTAATTAACAATGGCTGGGAGGTGATCAATTACTGTGTTTGGGAGGTTACCAGATGATGAGATTTTAGTTGGGTCAGAAACTAGGATCCAATCTAGGATGTCTCCATCCTTAGAACTGTTATTATATCTTGTGAGAGAGGTGATAAATTGAGTGAAGTGACACAGGTTAATATCAGACAATGTAAATTGTAAAGCAGTATTTGACCAGTTAATATTTACATCATCTAGAATTTTAGTTTCATTTTTAATTGTGTGGGATACCCAAGATAGAATTTCCTCTAGTATTGATATATTATTACCAGGGGAATGTATAAGACTATGATACAAAAGGGTTTTTGATTTATTTATTTTGAGGAAAGAGACTATAGGTTTGGCAGTGCTGAACTGTGGGATGTGATCACTGTATGATCAATTAATAAACTTTTACTTAATTTCCATTAGTGAAGAGTACTCAACTTCTTTTGGGGTTGTGTTACACATTGGGCCAGATTTACAAAGGCTTGCATGGAGTCTAAGATTAGTGTAAGATGGCAGACAGCTAATATGTCTGCCAAAGGATCCAGCAACAGCCGGCAGGGGCGTGCATGAGAGCTTCTAAAGTTACTCTTGCACGGACAGTGTTATGGTATGCAAATTACCTCATTTGCTGCTGAAAGCTATGCAAATGAGGTAAATTTGCGATCCAGGAAACACTAACCTGTCCGTGTAAGAGTAGTGTTATTTGCAGAAATGTACTCCGTTGGTAATGGAGTACCGTTCTGCAAATAGCTAAATGGAGCTATGACAGCTCCAAATAAAGGATGCATCCAATTGAGGAAGCATGCCAATAGCCAAATATAAGGCCATTGGCATTTGCAAATGTTGTAAATCATTAAAATCCATTTTTTCCCGATCTCCGATGTTTAAGCGTAGCACAGCACCGCGCAAACGTGCGGCGCTTTAAATAAAAAGAAAAAAATGAAAAATAGCCAAAAATGGGAATTTTCTCTAAAAAGCTTCTTCTGCCATGCAGGTGAATGGCAGGCTGAAAACAACATGGCCACTGAGCAGTGGTTGCTAAGGGGGGAAGCTCAGTATGAGAGATGTAACCAACATTAGTAGGCAATCCTATGCAAATAAGGATAAGGATAGTGAATCCCAATTTTCCCAGGCATGTCCCTAGAGTGTAAGTGTAGGAGTAGGGGAGTAGTAGAGTAGAATATAGGTGACATCATGAGGGGGTATGTCTGAAAAACTGTATGCTTATTGGAGCACAGTGGCTTGTGTTTGCCCTGAGTTGCTCAGGATTGCAAGATGCGTGTCTACAGTTGTCCTAGCTGAAAACAAGAAACCGAAGGTGTACGCCTTGGATATATCTGAAATTTCTTGCAAACAGGCACACAGTGTGTGCACCTGTGTGCGCGTGTTTGCGCTTGTTTGCGCAGCGCTGACCTGGAAAAAAACAGAATGGGAAAAGGAAGGAAAAGAAGTAGTAGGAAGTTGCCTGGTGAAATATATCAGAATCAGCCATTTACACAGGCAGTAGACTAGCCCAGCCCAGCCCATCACTTTAAACTCTGCAAACAGCAGTCTACCCTGTTTTTTCCCAAGAACTCTGCAACACTGCAGTATACAAAGAGTGAAAACTTAAAAAGCTTAAGTCAGACAAAATTTTAGGGGCTGCTATTGCTATCATAAACCAACATGTGCAAGAAGCTGAGGGTGGTGATGTGAATGCTGCTGAGCAACCCACAGTGAAGAGACAGAGAAGAGTGTACAGACCCAGGGTAACCCACCAGGGGCTACATGAGCTGGAGATAGTGGAGCACTATAGAGTGGACAGAGACCTCCTGCAGCAAATTGTTGAGCTGTGCTGGTCATGCCTCACACACAGAGCCAACAGAGGGGAACCCATCCCAGTGGATGCCAAGGTATGTGTTGGCCTATGAATACTAGCTACAGGTACCTTCCAGAGACCAACTGGTGATATGATGGGGATTTCACAGGCATCAGCATCCAGGGTACTGCACCAGTTCCTGGATGCCATGTCAGCACGTGTGGGTGACCATGTATATTTTCCCAATTCTCGTGAGGCATTGGCCAGCAAAATGCGTCTTTTCCACCAAATAGCAGAATACCCTGAGGTAGTGGGTGCAATAGACTGCATGCACATACACACCAAAGCACCACCTGGTGAGCAGGGTAGGGTCTACATCAACTGCAAAGGCTTCCCCTCCATCAACTGCCAGGTTGTGTGTGATGCCCAGGGCATAATAATGAATGTGTGTGCTGGCTGCCCTGGAAGCTATCATGATTCCCACATCTGGCATCCGATGCAGCTGTACCAGAGATTTGCCAATGGGGACATCCCTGACGGTCACCTAATGGGGGATGCTGGATACACACTGAAGCCATGGCTGATGACATCCATCAGAAATGCACACACACCCGAACAAGAATTCCAAAATGAGGCACACGCACAAACATGAAACATTATTGAGGATGTGTTTGGGATGCTCAAGTCACGGTTTTGGTGCCTGGACACATCTGATGGAGCCTTGCAGTACTCACCAACTACATGTACCCAAATTGTCATGGCAATTGCCATGTTACACAATATGATCCTGTGAAAACAGCTGCAGCAGGAACAGCATGGGGCAGGGGCAAACAGTCCCCCACCATTGCCAAGGCCTGCACAGGCACAGCGTGACTCAGAGGAGGAACCACCTGAGCCTGCCCCAGGCAGAAGGAGGTGTTCCCAGTATGCCTTGGCCTTGGCAAAGAGGCAATGCATAGCCCATACACTGACTCAGTAGGAACCCTGGAAATGACACCTCTCTCTCTCACTCACACATGCAATAAAAGGGATGCCTAACTTGACACTACCTGTTTTCAAACATGTATAGGGAGTATACTATGTGCATCCAACATAGGCAGCCCTGCAGCACCACCTGAGGCATGATTGCCCTATTTTCAGCAATATAAAGCAGTGCTAAGCACATTTTACCACTATTTAGCATATTTAAACACAATTGCATGGAGCTGCACACCGCGCTAACTAGCGCAACGTCGGACAACATTGAGCAATGTTGGGCAATGTTGGGCAATGTTGGGCAAAGTCGGGCAAAGTTGAGTAAAGTCAGGTAAACACGCTCACACCTGCTTTACTGTTCCTTAAGCAGTCTGGTCTGCCCAGCAGGAAAATAAAAAGCAGTGACAGGGATCAAACTCAGGATACCGTGCACTATAGTCACAGTACTGAACCACTAAGCCATGACAGCATTTCGCTGGCGCAGACACAGCAGGACAATTGTAGACTAACGCAAACACAAACAAATGCTGTATCATGCCCTCTGAAGAGGCATATGAGTAACTTCCCCCCAGGCGTATGCAGACAGATAACAGCAGGCCAGGCAGTGTGATGTGGGTTGGGTAGGCTATGACGTCACAAACTACTATATGTGAAATTGGAAGCTAAGATCAGTAGTACAGTAGTATACCTCAAGCCAGTACAATAGGCAACAGTACAGACTGAAATGGAGTACCTGACATAGCAGTGCAGGCCTAGCAAATGTGTTTAAGTGTCAGGTGAAGCCCTCATCCTATGTACACCCACAGTAACAATCAGGTGTGCCCCCCCAGGTAGAAATGTAAAAATAATAGCTGTCCCCCCTCTATGTAGAAATGTTAAGTCTATGCAAAGTGACTCATGGAAACCCTGCAGGCACAGCATGCTTCCTGTCGATGTACAACACAGAGGTGAGCCCTGAAGTAAAAAACAACTTGATTTTTTACACACATATAGTATATATGTCCATACTGGGCATGCTGACATACTTAAATGTAGCAAATGTCAGTCAACAACATACTGAAAGGTCATACTGGGCAAGCTCACACACTTAGACCATGTCTGAGTACAGCAGTGAGCCACACATATCTGGCAGTTGCAGTTCTTACCCAAGAAACTTGTCACTGTTCACCAATCCTGCCTTGCGCACACAGTTATATGAAAGTGGACCCATATAATATATTGGACTCCTATCATAATCAAACTATGTACTGCAAGTACTTAAGTTGTTCAAAGAAAGTGATAATTCAAAGAAGATCAATAAATCTCCGATCAGTATCATCAATAAACAATGAGCACTCCTAATATTATCCAAGCCATGTCCTGGCAAAAATATTATCAAAGCGTCCATAGAGAACCATGCAGCTTTCTCTCGCTCTGTCATAAATATCAATGTAAACTCATATATGTTCTGAGTCAGTGCAAACTGTAAATGAATACATGTACATGACTGACATTGCCAATATCTTGTCAGACAGGTTCATACATATCCCCCCCCCCCCCCACTGACAAAAAGGCCCATTATCATACCTGGAGAATGTGAAAACCCAGAAATCACATATACAATGGTTAAAGAGCTCTTTCCAAACCTAAAAACACGGCGTCTATGGGATGACATGGTTTCCCTAGCTGTGTCATATGTGAACTCCAAAACAAACAGACCCTGCACCTGAACTGTCTGTTGAGACTCACCCTCTGTACAGGATATGAAACTGTTGAATGGGTTACAGCAATGTTTGGCACACTCTACAAGTATTGGTGCACAACAGACCATGGGAACTATTGTCTTATAAGCCTATTAAGCTTGATCTGCAATGCCATGGAGTCCATCATGATGGAACTCATAAACAGAGCTATTGGGAGCCTACAAACATCCAACCCTACCCATTTTGGTTTGGTCAGGGGCAGATCATGGTTCCCAAACCTGCTAGACTGTTTTCAAGGAAGTCACCCAGGACATACATCAATGAAATGAGCTACACACGTCCCACATAGACCTTGAAAAGCCCTTTTCCAACATCCCAGCCACATGTTGTATCCACAAAATCAACAACCTGTGCATAAATATGTATGTCATCTGATGGATTGCCAACTGGGGCACAGATTGATCCCACAAGGTAAGAATTGTGGTCTCCTGTTCAAGCTGGTAACAACTGCTGTCCCCCATGGCTCAGTCCTGGGATCTCTCCTGTTTGATGTATACTTTTCTGAAATACAGCCAAACACATGAGGGCTATGTTTAGCAAAGTTTGTGGATGACTGCAAGAAAGTTGTCATAATCAATGTTTGGGACAACAGAGACATCCTTAAAAAGGGTCTCAGTCAGACAGATGTGGTGTCAAAATTATGGCCTCGAGCTACAGTCATACAAATACCACATAGGTGCCAACACCATAAATATGGAGGTGATGATAAGGGATCTATGAACACATGTGGATCGTCATCTCTACTTTCAGAAACACATTCACAAAGTGGTTAGAAAATCATGCTATGTGTTCCTACAAACTGCCAAGGTCTTTGCATGTAGGTCAAAGGAGGTTCCCTCTACTCATCAGTCATCAGACCCGTCAGAGAGTACCACAACACACTTGCGATTAATCTGACTAGGCACCTTCAGCAGCTGGAAAGACCACTGAAGTACCTCAACAAGAGGATTACTGGCCTCAAACAATTGCCGTATGCAACAAGACTGAATTTAACTCAATCTGTACTCTGTTGCATTCTGTCTACTCAGGAGATCTCTACCCAACAGACAGGTCCATGTCCAAGGCAGAACTGATGTACATGCATTATCTGAAGTAAGCCCAAGCTCACTGTACCACATGCTCTAGGGATATCATCATCATCACAACATTAAACAGAACATGTTTGAGGGATACATTACTAACTCACAGACTTCTCTTGCTTTGGACCAGGCTCCCAACCAACATTAAGCCGAGTCCCTCACTGACACTCTTCCAGAGGAGCCTTGATGAGTGTATGTGAAACTGAACTGTCACACCATGGATCACTTCATCAGCTCTACTACACAGAGGCATAGGGAACTAACCCCATGTGTGGTGATAGCTGCACACTCTGGCCATACTAATATATGTCTTCAGGCAGATAGCCTATTACCTACCTATGTATCTATATATGTAGGGGGAACACAATATAATAAGCCAAAGATGGATGGGCAGAGATGTGTGTAAGAGGGTGACCATGACAGGGAGCCATCCATGACTGTCCCACCCTGCACACATCCCAATGGCATGAAAGACATGAGGTGCACATCTCTCCCACTGTACATAACAGCCACCAGTATCTGTAAGCATTACAGTGTATGTGGTCCATGTGCCAGCTGTACAACATGACTGTACAATGAAGTACACATCTACTATCTGTAGACATGTACCTATCACATAGGTTCATAGGTATGTAGTAGACTATCTCCATGAAGTCATATATCAGCCTACACAAGTTGTGCAGCTTTCACCACACCGCTGGGTAGTCTCCCAAGGCCTAGTTCTAATAGTTAGTACCCTAAGCCCCTTTCTAGTGGGTCTGCTGATGTGTTGTCTGGCATGAATTGTCTGTTTCTCATCCACTCATCAAGGTTCCAATTGAAGAGTGTCAGCGAGGGATTCTGTCTGATGTACATTGGGACTCTGTTCCACAGTAAGGCAAGTGTCTGGGATGGTACTCTATCCCACCAGCATGTTGTATTCTTCGTTGTGATGAGGTTCATATCCCTGGAATGTGTAGGATGACTCAATGTTGTTATCTGTAGATGGAGCATGTTCAACAGTTATGTGTTGGACATGACTCTGTATGTTAGGCAGAGTGTGCCTCTGAGTAGGCGGTACGCAACGGAGAAAAGATTTAGTTTTACCAATTTTGTTGCATAACACAACTGTTTGAGGCCAGTAATCCTCTTGGTGAGGTACCTATGTGGTCTCTACAGCTGCTGGATATACTAAGTCGAGTACATCCAAAATGGTGCACTGTACTCAATGATGGGTCTGATCACGTAAGAGTAGAGTGCCAACACTACCTCTTTGGATCCTGATACAAACCCTTTGTTGATTAGGTGGGCCACATAGGATCTCCCAATCACTTTGGCAACATGGTTGTCAAAGGAATGATGACTATCTACTTGTGTCCCCAGAGCCCTTATCACCTTGTCATTTTAAGGGGGTAACACCTATGTGGTAGTTTGTGGGTATTTTGTTTTCAACAAAGAGGATCACTATGCATTCCTCCACAGTGAGTTTGAGGCCATGATTCTGACATCACATATCTGTCTCATAGAGTCCCTTCTGGAGAATATGTCTGTCTTCCGGGGAATCTATTATGGCAAACACTTTGCAGTTCCCAGCTAACTTAGTCAACCACAACCCTCCTGTGTTGGCTTGTACATTTGAGAAGTCTATACCAAACAGGAGGGACCCCAGGACTGAACCCTGAGGGACACCAGTCATTACCGGTGTAGAGTCTGACATGTAGCCAGCAACTCTTAATGTGTGGGATCTATCTGTGAGCCAGTCTGCAATCCATCTTGTGATGTATGGATTCATGGCCAGGTTGGTGAGTTCATCTATGATACCTGACTGGGGAATGGTGTCAAAGGCCTTAGCGAGGTATAGGTAGGCTGTGTTGAGCTCATTTCAATCATCTGTTGCCTGGGTAACTGTCAAAGAAATCCTCCCAGTTCAGGAGGCATTGTCTGCATTTGACAAAGCCAAACTGGGTGTGTCAACTGTGTGAAGGTTACCAATCTCTGTATTGTTGACTTCCATTATGATTGGCTCCATTGCCTTGCAAAACACACTCATCAGGCTCATAGAGCATGAATGCCAAAGGGTTTTTGTGGCCCACCCCTGTGGAGTGTGAAGAACGTTGCTGTGCAACATTCTATGGGTACATATCCTGTAGAGAGCATGTAGAGAGAGGTGTAGGTATCCTTGATGAATATAGATACATCCTCACCCTATGTGCTATGATTCTGGTTCTGATGCTGGAAGGTATGGAATGAGTAGTATCCTGGTAGTGCTGGTGTGCTGTCTGGAGCCTTGAACTAGGTTTCTGTTACTGCACAGATATCAATATTCTCCATAATGAGAACTGCCTCGAGTGTGTGCATCTGGAGGCTGAGACTTCTGGCAATGAGTAGCATTTAGCTCACTTTGTGGTTATTTGTGTTGGTTATGGGGTTTGGTTTGTCCTGCATGACCAGTGTTCCACACCTGAAGTCAGCGCCTCATTGGTCCCATCTGACCATAAGCTAATTACCCTTCATATCCACATTCTGGACCCACACCCCCATTAAGGAAACCATGTTAAAAAATGTCTCCAAAGCCAACTTCATGCTTCTTAAGACAGAAGTGCTGCACTGCAGGACACCCATGCAGATGGACAATATAGTTACGACTACTGAATCCTTCACAATTGCACTTTATAAGCACTTACATGACTGCATGCATCGTGCTATCCCAAACAGAACAAAGACATTATCCTCTAAGAAAAGGAAGCCAATCTGGTGTTCCCCTGCCATAAACAAACTGCACAACACTGTTGCAAAAGAGGGTAAAGTCCCATGAGTGGAGGAGCTCCATGGTCAACATCAGTAAGAAGCTGGGATCCCTGGTAAAATCCTCCAAAGCTAGTTATGAAAACAAAATCAACACTGATCCTAAAGACAACCACAAAGCATTCTATAGCTATGTCAAGAATTTCAATGGCAACACTCAGATCTGCTCTGAGTTACTGGCACTAAATATACAGACCCAACTGATATTGCCAACATCCTGGCAGATAGGATCAGTGCTAACTTTACCCCCCTCTCACCCCTGAAAGAGCACGTCTTTATAACGGAAGACTGCAAAGTTGCTGTCATCACGGCTGCACAGATAAAAAACACTCTCCAAAGCCAGGAACACAGCATCCATGGTACCAGATAACATCCCAGGCTGTGTTCTACACAAACTACAGAACGAACAGGCACCACATATATGTACCATGTTCAGTCATAGCCTCACCTCAGGCTTTGTGCCTGCTGAATGGCGCACAGTGACGGTTATCCCACTACACAAGAGGGGAGCCACCATGGACCCCAGGAACTAGCGCCCCATTAGCCTGATGAGCCTGCTCTGCAAGGCCATAGAATGTATCATCATATAACTTATAAAAAAAGACATTGGTAATCTCCAAACTCTGGACCACAACCATGTTGGGTTTGTAAAAGGCAGATCATGTCTCCTAAACCTGATAGATGTCATTGAAGCAGTCAGCAGAACTGTAGACAAGGGTAAGGTGGTTCACACAGCCTATGTAGATCTTGCCATAGCTTCCAACACCATCCCCCACTCTGGAATTATAGATAAACTCACTAAACTAGGTATAAATCGCCATGAACTACAACATAGGTGGTAGTATACTTAACACTGAAAGTGTGATAAGAGACCTTGGGTCACAGGTGGACAGTGGACACATCTGTGATAATCACATCTCCACAGTAGTAAGGAAATCCTTCTACGTGGCATACCTCATCACAAAAGATGTCTCATGCAGAATAGAAGAGGACATTGTTCCCCTCTACTCATCACTCACTATATCCATAATAGAGTACAACGCCCCTTTTGCTATGTACCTCACGAGACATCTACAACAACTGGAAAACCTGCAGAAATACCTCACAAAGAGGATTAGCAGCCTGAAATACATGCCATGCACAGACCATCTCAAAATGCTCCAGCTGTACTCTCTCACATATCGCCTACTCAGAGGTGATCTCTGCCTAACATACAAAGCTATGTCAAACACAGAGCTGTTGGATATGCTCCACATAAAACACTCACAATCCCTCTTATTTTCATCCCCAAAACCCAGAGTGAAATACAAAAGGAAGGGGTGTATCCATTTATCTTATGGATACCCACACCTTCAGGTTAGTGGCACAGCATGCGGCCTTGGAGCCCATGCAAGTGCAACTAACATTGGGCAAAGCTGCTTATCAGATTGTAGCCTGCTACAGATCACCTACCTTGTCTCAGGAACCTCATTCAGTATTCCTGAGAACACTGGAACATATAAAGGTCTTACCAAACACCATTATATGAGGAGACTACAACTACCCAAACATTTACTGGGAGAATTACTCATGTACAACGTCTTTTGGCCAATGCTTCCTAGAGTTTAAAAACTCAAACGCCCTGGAACAGCTGGTCACCACGCCCACTAGAGGTGACAACATACTGGACCTGATCATCAACAACATGGGGTACCAGTGTTCCACACCAGAGATAAACCCCTCACTGGTAATATCAGAGCATAAAGTAATCATACTGGACATCCACACCCCCTCCTCCGTCAAGGAAACCACTGTGAAGAAATTTTCAAAAGCAAACTGCACACTTCTCAAGACCAAAGTGGAAAGTTCCAAAGCCACCTTGCTATAGGATAATGCTATACAATCTGCAGAATCATTTACAAGTGCATTCTATGAGCATCTACAGGGATGCATAGCTTGAGACATCCCAAATAAAATCAAGATGCACTCCTCCAAAAAGAAGAAACCAATCTGGTGGTCGTTGCCTATAAATAAGCTATACAACAGAAGGAAGAAACTAACACATGATAGAGCAAACTTCACAAAAGGAAAGGCATCACTGATCATTATTAGGAAGAAACAATGATCACTCATAAAATAATCCAAGGCCAGTTTCTAAAGACAAATTGCCAAGGAATCTAAGAATAATAACCACAAAGCCTTTGTTAGCTATACCAAACATTTAGGTGGCAACTCTCAAATATGCTGTCAGCTACTGTAAAATGGCAAAAAATACACTGAACCAACTGACATTGCCCACATTCTGGCAGACAATTTCAGTGCAAACTTCACCACCACCTCACCCCTAAAAGAGCCTGTGTCCATGCCAGAAGAATGCAGAGCCCCAGACTTCATGGACATTGAGGTAAAAACAGCCCTCTCCAAAGCTAAGAACACAGCATCAATGGGACTGGATGGTGTCCCAGGCTGCGTCTTACACCAGCCCCAAAAGGAACTACACCCTCACCTACATTCACTGTCCAGACTCAACCTTACCACAGGCTATGTACCCAAAGAATGGCATACAGCAACAGTCATCCAGCACCACAAAGGTGGTGCCACAACAGAACCTGAAAACTATTGCCCTATAGGCCTACTCAGCCCGGTCTGCAAAGCTATGGAGCAAATTATCATTGAACCCATAAACAGGGACATTGGGAAAATCCAGACACTGGACTCTACCCAATTTGGCTTTGTTAAAGGCAGATCCTGCCTCCTAAACCAAGTTGACTTCTTTGAAACAGTTACCAAGGACATAGATGGAGGTGAAAGTAGTCCACACAGTCCACCTGGACCTCACTAAGGCCTTTGACACCATGGTCAGAGTTGTGGGTGCCATGTCCGAGTCTAAACCAGTCACAAGTGGCATCCCACAGGTCTTGGTCCTGGGGCACCACCTGTTCAGTAGATACTGTTCAGAGGTACAGGCAAGCATGGAAGGAGTATGGATGACCAAGTTTGCAGATGACTGCTAACTGTGGTCCATAATCGTCTCTATGGCTGACACAGACATCCTCCAGAAGGGTCTTACAGAGACAAATACCTGGTGTCAAAACAATGCCCTCAAGCAGAATGCCAAAAAATGCATAGTCATCCCCTTTGGATAAAACAAAGTGCCCACAAATTACCACATAGGTGGTAATCCAGTATGTACGGAGAATGTAATTATGGACCTGGGGACCCAGGTAGATAGTAAACTCTTCTTTGATGATCACATTGCCAAAGTGTTTAGAAATTCCTTCTATGTAGCCCACCTAATGTCACCTAATGTAACCCACTTTGTCAAGTCTGATGATGTCACCATCCTACAACTATATCTGTGGAAAAAAAGAACTCCCAGTAATGTGAATAGCGCATCATGTAAATGCGTACTGCTCTTGTATCATAAAATAGTTAGGTAGGGATTTGAATCCTGCGCTTGCCAATGTTATGAGAGCGTGTGTGTGTGTGTGTGTGTGTCCCCCCTTGGAGCAGAGCACCCTTTTTGAAGACTACTGAAACACCTTAAAAGTGGTATACTCATCTTTGTCAAGTCTGATGATGTCACCATCTTACAAATATACCTGTGGAAAGGAGAACTCCAAGTAGTGCATATAGTGTGTCGTGTAAATGCATACTGCTCTAGTATCATAAAGTAGTTAGGTTTGGGGTTGAATACTGCACTTGCCAACTGTATGAGAGTGTGTGTCTTCTTGGAGAGGAGCAACCTTTCAGAAGACTACTGAAACATCTTAAAAGTGGTATACTCATCTTTGTCAAGTCTGATGATGTCACCATCCTACAAATATACCTGTGGAAAGGAGAGCTTCCAGTAATGTGTATAGTGCATCATGTAAATGCATCCTGCTCTAGTATCATAAAGTAATTAGGTAGGGATTTGAGTGTGTGTTTCCTTGGAGAAGAGAAACCTTTTTGAAGACTACTGAAACACCTTAAAAGTGGTATACTCATCTTTGTCAAGCCTGATGATGTCACCATCCTACAAATATACCTGTGGAAAAAAGCACTCCCAAAAATGTTTCTACCATGTTGTGCAAATGCGTACTGCTCTTGCATCATAAAGTAGCTAGGTAGGGGTTTGAATCCTGCACTTGCCAACTGTGTAAGAGTGTGCGTGTCTCCTTGGAGAGAAGCAATCTTTTTGGAGACTACTGAAACACCATAAAAGTGGTATACTCATCATTGTCAAGTCTGATGATGTCACCATCTTACAAATATACCTGTGGAAAGGAGAACTTCCAGAAAAGTGTATAGCACATCATGTAAATATGTACTGCTGTAATATAATAAAGTAGTTTGGTAAAGGTTTGAATCCTGCACTTGGTGACTGTGTGCACTCCAGGTATGTGACACAGTTGGTCAATGTGTCATGGGTTTTGCTTTTACTACTGTATGACATATCACAATGACAACAGTATGTGCATTACACGTCAGGTAGCTGTGTGGCAAATACATATACATACATGTGACCTCAATGATTTCTGATTTCATAGGTGGAAACCTTGCTTTCTCCATGAACACATCTGTTATCTTTGCCAGAGTGTGCTGCTGCTTTCCAGACCTTAGGTCACATCTGTATGCTTGTGACAAGCCTAGCCACTGCAGTGATCCCTGGCCTATGTCATCCATTTCACATACACTCATTACGGTTTCTATTGAATAGTGTGAGTGAGGGTTTATGCCTGAGGTATATTTGAAACCTGTTCAAAAGCAGCAAAGTCTGTCAAAGATGGCTATTTATTATAGGTGTGCAACAACCTTTGTGGATATGCATGCAGACCCCTTATTGCTTATGTCATCCACAGAGGGATTTCCAAAACCCTTTGGAAATGTGATTATCAAAGGAGAGATGACTTAACACATGGCTCTATGTATACATCGGTACCTGTTCCA
Organism: Protopterus annectens; assembly: GCF_019279795.1. Classification (NCBI taxonomy): domain Eukaryota; kingdom Metazoa; phylum Chordata; order Ceratodontiformes; family Protopteridae; genus Protopterus; species Protopterus annectens. The sequence continues at coordinate 1,460,141,297 of NC_056741.1, forward strand.
CATTTTGGGGGCTACTACCTATGTGGTACTCTGGGGATACTATGTTTTGTAAAAGTGGATGACTATGCTTTCTTTGGCTTCTAGCTATACAGCATGGGTTTGACACCAGGTATCTGTCTGTATGATATCCTTTTGGAGGATGTGTGTGTCACCTGGAGAATGCATTATAGCCCACAGTATGCATTGCCAAACATGGCCAGACATATCCCTACTGTGTTTGCTTGTACCTAAGAAAGCTATATGCCAAACAGGAGTGGTCCCAGGACTGAGTGCAGGTGGATACCACTTGTTACTGGCATAGAATAGTACTTGAAGGCTGCAAAAGTTACTTTGTGTCCTACATCTGTGTTTCAGTTGTCAAGCCATCATCTAACAATTGTTTATGGGCAGGCTGTTGAGGTTATGTATACTACCAGAATGCAAGCAAATGACAGATAGTAACAACAGTATCACCCACAGCACAGTGTCAAACTGTGTCATACACACACGTGTAGTCACATTCCAAAATGTGTGTAGTACAATGCATACTGGCCACCAACAGAAACTATGGAGTGTTAACACTGTCTAATACAGGGCATGTCACCCTGCCCATGTGTCCAATATGCACATACATGCAGACAGTGCACCTCAACCATGTTCACAAATGTACACCTGCAAATCTGTGCTGCACACATCTCACACTTACTGTCCACTCTAGAACACATGCTGACAAACTACACACATCAGCCAAGTGGCACATGGGCAGACTATACACAATTGGAATAAACACTGGTGTAAACAATACTACATTGATAATTATAGCTTTAATGCATCATGCCTGCTCAGCTACACCTTCAAGGATATCATTACACTTTACTGCTGACAACATGCTACACATTAAAACATTGCTATACTGTAATAAAGTCACCCTGTGCATCAACACCATGTTAGCCTGTTCCTGCATCAATGTAACAGATGACAGGAGGTGGCACAGGTTTCATCATATGCACAGAGTGTGTTGTTGGTTTGCCAGAGGTCTACATTGAGCCATACAATTGACATGCGTGTGTGTGAGTGTGTGTGTGAGGGCCAAGAGTACTGCTATGGGCCAATGTGGATGTAATGTGTGTGGGTATGTGTTTGCCCTAGATGTCTGGTTTATGTGTGTGTGTCTGCATGCACACAGTTTCACCATGTGGCTACCATATACGGGGATTTGTGGGACAGCTACAGACTGTACCTGGCAGGCTTTACAGATCACCATCTCTGGCCACTGATATGGGACCTGTGCCTGGCAGGGGTGCTACAGACAGTATCAGGTACTAATCTAGACTAGGTACTATCCTCAGAGGTTGACATATGTCCACTGGATCCAGGTCCCTGCTGGGACTGGCTAGAGCCACGTGCACGTGGTCTTCTAGGATGGTCTATGGACAGCCCCCCAACATTGCTGGGGCTGGTACCGGCACTACGGGAGTGGCTATGACTTGATGGACATCCACAGCGACTGCCAGTTGATGATGTTGCTGGCATACATCCACGTCGATGTCTCAACTGTCCCACACTGTCCTGTCACATAGACATGACATTGTGGAGGACATCGAATGTCTTAACCCAACGTCTATCAATGACCTCAGTGTAATTACCTATGGCACCTGCTAGGTCATGGATACTGTCATTTACAGAAGTGTTATGAGCTCTCTGTGCCCTTAGTCCCTGTCTGGTGTACTGTTCCATACGTGCCTGTGCCTCCATGACAGCCTGGAACATGTGTGTGGTTGTAAGAGTTGTGACACATCTGCCAGGGGCATGATGACCAGCAGTGCTCTGACGAGAACCCCAGGGCATCTGCCTATGTGGTACCATTCCAGACATCTGGCTATGGCTGCTGTGTCCTGATGCATGTGCCATAGATACCACACTGTCCTGGCCAGGGCCGACTGTACACTGTCCCTCTGCTAAGGGCATTGGTGATGATGGATGTACAGGCTGTATGACTGTGTGCATGGATGGAGTGGAGACCTGTGTACTGTCAATTCGTGGCCCAACAACAGACCCGGACAAACCTGCCTGTGCCTCAACACACCTATCTTCATTATCACTATCTGTGTCAGTGACATCAGGTTCCCTGCTGCACTGAACCAGCCCCACCTCAGCACCTGTGAGAGAAAAACAGGAAATACACTTTAAGACCTGTACATGATGCCAGACCACAAGCACACATGCACACATGCACGCACATGCACACATGCACACACACACACACACACACACACACACACACACACACACACACACACACACACACACACACACACACACACACACACGCATGCACATGCACACATGCACATGGACACATGCACATGCACACATGCACACACACAAATGCACTCCTCACTAAAGCAGGCAGACACACACACAGACACACACACACACACACACACACAGACACACACACACACACCACCAGCAATCTCAGAACATACTCAATAGCAGTTGATGATGGGGTACAGTATTACAAGCAAAGCAGTCATATCACACATGTCAGTATGCAGGACATGTGTTGCTCAACAGCATGCGGTGCAAGTGTAGACAGTCCTTGTTACTAACAGTATACATGGCTTTGATGCATGTGTTTTCTTGTTCGGTGATTGGCCTCCCCCTGGAATGCAATACATACATGGACACAACATTGCTGTGCAAGTATTAAAAACTCTGTAATGTACTGTGCACCATCACTCACAGGTCTACATACCATGGATGGATGTGTATCTGTGTATCACATAGATATCCAATTCTGATTAGAGCCTCTGTGTCTTTAGCAAATAATTGTGGACACAGTTTTAGCTCATGCATGATGTGTATACAGACATGATTAGTGGTGCATGTATAACTGATGGAATACCATTGTTCCACATACCCAATGTACAGTAGTTATGGTGAGTGTAGATCATATTCTGGAAATGCCAGTGTCATCCATGACATGGCATGCTAAAACCCAACTGCAAATTTAAACTTCACACATACCTGATGCATGTCATATGACCTAGCCACTCAATAGCATCACAAGACATATATGTGTCAGTTGTGCAAATGGTGATTGGCATGCATATTGTTTAGAGGTGCATATATTTTGCACGCAAGTATGTTGTACTGCCAATTAAATTACATTTTATGTGTCCAGTGGACATGTGTGCAAAATGGGCAGCTATGTATGGGGCATATTTTTTTTTTGGGACCAGATTGCCCCTTTTTTTTTCAGGTGAGAGTGGAATGTGGGGTAGGGGAAGTAGGCATATTTGGGGAGGTAGGTTGGGGAGGTAAACAGACAAGACAAACAAGATGCATACAGGGGTGGAATATGACACATGTGTTGAGTGAACACCATTAACAGGGAAGAATGTTTGGAAATCGCAAGCCCATGAACCCACAGATGGCAACAGTGAACTGAGATCCCCACCCATGGGCAGTCACCACTGCACCTTCAAAGCCCAGAGGGAGGCTGTGCTGGGGGCTGCGTAGGAGTGGCAGGCTCACCCGTGAGTCGCGCCACTCGTGCCTCAAGCTGTTGTAGAGGATCAGCAACAGAATGCTCGATCTCTCTATGCACCACAGCTCAGACCATTCGGAGGGTGATAGGTGGCCCTCCTCCACCCACGCTTGCATGGGGGGACGAGCCCCATCCCCTGCAGCACTTCCTCCCGAAGGTGGCACAGGGCCAATGGAGGAGGAGGTCCCAGGCTGGGGACTGGACCTGCTGGTGCCAGGTGCCATAGCCAGCTGAGGTGGGACAGGTGGGTCCGCTGGGACCGGCCTTCCCATATGTTCTATGTTTTGGAGGATTTAATGAAAATATGGGTTAGTAACAGTCAACAACATTCCCAATTAGTTATAACAGCATGCAGAAGTATTCCCCTTAACCCAACACACCAGAGTTACAACAGTTGAACAGCAAGCATAACACATGCATATATAGAACAACAGTGGACATTACAACAGCATGCAGGTTTAATTGATGGCAACAGGCCACCAATATTGTGGTATTTGAACAGGGCACATGCATCAAAATAAATGCAGATATTTATAAACCAATAGGACATATGTCCCAACAAATGTTTTGAGATTAGACATACCCATTGAGGTGTGGAATTGCATTTTTTTATGCACATACAGTAGGGTGGAAAAAGATAGCTCCATTAACAACTTATATATCCTTCTAGTTTTCACTACATTCCTATTAACTGCAGTTATATGTCCCCTACATGTATTATTACACTACCCAATTGTCTTTAAATTGTGAAATGGGTTTTGCTAGATCTTTATATACATGAGCTGTATCTGACATACAAACTGTCCGGGATGCAGATGTTACTCCTACATATTTTGTGAGTTGCTCAGACACACTACTGCTGAGATGGTACACTGACAGCTCTACTTTCCTATAATTATCTAGATATGTTCAGGTGAAAATATCAGTTATATGTTAACAGCTCACTACATTTCTGGCAGCACACTGACATTTCTGGGGAACACAATACCAAGCTACTCATGTGCCAGATTAACCTGTACATGCTGGGCATACACCAACAGTTGAAGACTGTAAATATGCTTAAAAGCTACTGGCACTCCCTTCATCCACTTTATATGGGCCTACCCAAGTGTGGGTTAACCGCACTTAATACAACAGTACTATTTCTATAATGCAAGAGTACAACATATCAAAGAAAATGACACAGACACAGTCCAGGAATTATACCTTTATTAAAGACTTAAAACAATTTTCTAAAGGCTCTCTCATTTATTTTATATAACAGTGCATTCAGAATGATTACTAACCTGCCTGGTGGCACAGCCTTAGCAGCCTATCTGCATAGGCTTGCTGGTTCGCAGCACAGACACCTGCAGCTGTGAAGTAAATGAAGTGATATTGAGACATACCTATCCATAATATAGACTAGAATAGCAATTTTTACATACTTAATTCCATGGCTACTTACTCAGTAGTGAGGAATTTTCCATCCCACGGACCTCCTGGATCCACTGGTCCAGTTGATGCTCCTTGCATCTCTTCAGGTCTGCGTGGTGTTGTCTGACCTGCTCACCAGTCCGAGGGATGCCTGTGGCACTGGTGAGTTCATGAGCTAGATGGTTCCAGGCTTCCTCTTTGTATTGGGTGCCCTAGTACTGGCCCCACAGGAGTCTAGCCTCATAATTATGGACAAGGAGCCAAACCATTACTTTTGACTCCTCAATGCCCCAATGTTGTGCTCAAAATCAAGAACCCTCTCCAGCACCGGCCATGATGCCTGCAGATGGGAGCTACAACCAGTTATGGCAAGTATTCTTGCCTATGGAGTTTAAATATGCCTCATTTCCCGCACTTATTTGTGATTGGCCAGTTTTGAAAAAACTCTGCTAAAGGCACACCTGCTTAGGAATGGGTAAACTTCCATTGATATGTATGTGTGTGTTGAAAGCCCATGGTTGTGAAATGCTGTCATGGCTAAGTGGTTCAGTACTATGATTATGGTGCACAGTATCCTGGGTTCAAGCCACTGGCCAGACCAGCTAGGACCTATGGCTGTGTTTAGCTGACTTTGCTCAACTTTTCCCGACATTGTTCTACGTTGCTCCACATTGCTCTATGGTGCTGTACGTTGCTCGACGTTGCACGCTATTGCCCGACGTTGCACTGGTTAGCGTGGTGTGCAGCTACACACAAACATGTTCTGTTTGTGCTAGTTTGCACAATGCGCAGCTCCACGCAAAGTCATTGCACTAGTTAACACAGTGCTCAGCTACGAGCAATTACATTTAAATATGCTTAATACTGGTAAACTTTGCTTAGCAGTGCTTCACATTGCTTAAGATACGTTACTCATGCATCCATCAGCATGCATAACCATTTCACCTATATATATATATATATATATATATATATATATATATATATATATATATATCGTTCACTACTACATAGGCCATTTCAATGTTTTTTACAAAAATGTAAATGATAAATGTCAGGAATTATTTTTATATACAGATTTCCAACAGAAAATAGAGGGGGGGAGTGGTGGGACTCGAACCGAGAATGCCTCCTCTTTATGCAAAGGCTCTACCACTACGCCATTGCTTTTTCTCTTAATTTGCATATACGTTTCTTATTATCCTCTTTGGTGTCTAAACTGCTAACTGTAGCTAAGCAATGGGCAAACCCACGCAAACACGTGCAAATACAAGCAGCTATATCGGAAATAATTAAAAAAATGTTTACATTTTATAATTGTACAGGGGTTTAGAATGTGGGGGAGTGTAGTGTTGGGAATGTACACATTTGAGCAGACTTGCTAATGTCAGTAGACATTTCCCAAGTGTCAGATTTGCAGAGGTGTAGATTTTTAGACTGCCTGGCAATCCGACACGCTCCTTTACTCGTGCACGGTCCTTGTTAGCCTTAGAGTTGAGGCAGCGCGCCCTCATTAATATGCATGGCGCGCTGCCATCTTACTCTTAGACTGGCTCTTCCATGTAAGACTAATCTAGTCTTACACGGAGGATTAGTGAATCCTGGGGATTATCTTTTTACTTTTTTTCTTTTTACATTAATAAATGTCACAGATAAAAACCATCTTACAACATGACGGTATATATATGTTATATATTGATGTCAATACCACAAGATATAGGTTGTACAACATATCTATTTACACTATGTACATAGATGCTTTCACTGTTAATTCCACAGGTATACAGACAGTGTATACATTTGTAATATCCAAGGTATTTAATATCTGAACTTGTATGTGTTCTTTGGTTCCATTAGAGTGTCTTCTAAGTTGCTGTGTGATGAATTATGCTAATATGATGTTGAAAGTTTGTTCCCAAATTGCTCTGGATTTCATATTTTTGTTTCTTTTATCTATTTCTATTTTATGAGCTGAAAGGTGTTGCATAGCTACTTGTTTAAAAACCTCCCAAGAGATATTTATCGTATCTAGCCATTTAGAAGCTATATACAGTTTCATTAGTAGGAAGATTGTTAAAAGTGTATTTGCTTGTTTTCTTGGTATGTTGGGTGGGAGAATGTGTAATAGAGTGAATTCTCAAGTTAATGTTGATGTTTGATAACCCATTTTTTGTAATTGTACCTTGAGAGAGTTCCATAGTTTATAGACACATTTACAGCTCCAAAATACATATATTAAGTCAGCTATCTGGTCCTTACAGTGAGGGCAGAAAGGTGATTTTGAAGTGTTAAATTTGTGTAGGATTGCAGGTGTAAAATATGCATTATTATTGATCATGAGCTGAGTGTATGTTAACTTTTTGAGGGGTATAATCTTCAGTGTTAGATTGATTGCCTGGATTATTTACTGATCATCTATGGATGGTTCAATTTTTCTCCAGTAGTTAGAGAAGAGGAGGTCTTTCTGGTATTTGATTTCATTTATCATTTTATATGAATTAGTAATAGTTTTCTTTGTTGTGATAATAATTTTCCAAAACCTGCTACACGTTTCCATGTCACTATTGGTCATAAAAGTGTTTTGGAGGTAACTGGAACACAGTTCTTTGATTTGTCTTAGGATTATTATGCGTGATTTAGGGAGGTTTAAGTTGGTCCTCATTTCTTGTATTGAGCAGTTAAGATAAGGTTAAATATCTTGGATTGTTTTATCTTTCAGTCTGGGAAAAGGGACTAAGTCCAGCATCCTATTGTTTATTTTTAAATTTGAGTTTTTATGAAGGGGTAGCAGTATTGTCATGGCTTGTCCAAGGTTCAAGAATTGAAAGAGTTTTTGCGCTAAGTTGATAGAATGTTAAAGGGCTCTATAATGTGATAAGTTTGTATTTCTTTCTGATTCAGGAATGGAAGTGCTTTGGGGTTGAAACCTAGAGCTTTAATATATCTATAATAGATTGTCACCCAAAGAGGAAACCAATTTTCCATTGACAGGTTATGCTCAGCTATTCTTAATATTTTGATAGTGTTAATGATCGAGTAGCACATTTTAAAATCTGGCAAGTTTAGTCCTCCTTTGTTTTTGGGGAGTGTTAATTTTGGATAGGAGATTCTGGTTTTTTTTGGGTTCCCATATAAATTTTGCTAGGAAGGTATGAATTTGTTTGAAGAATGTATTATATATTATTGTCTGTGATGTCATGAAGATATACATTAGTCTAGGTAAGATGTTCATTTTGATTATTGATACTTTGGCCAAGAATGGTAGTTTTAGGTTGTTCCAGTTTTACAGTCTTGCATTATGTTTTGCCATTTAAGGTTTACATTGTGTTGGTAGAAGTCTTTGTTATTCTGGAAAAAGGTGATTCCCAGGTATTTAGTTTCTTCTTTTATTTTTATTGTGTTTAACAATGGTATTAGTGAGATGGGTGTGGGTGTTTTTAGGGGGAAAATATTAGTTTCATTGAGGTTTAGTTTTTAGTTAGACATAGTCGAGAAATGTTCAGTTGCAGCTATTATTTTGTTTATATCTGAATTTGGTGTAATGCAATATATGGTCAGATCATCCACAAATGCAGTGAGGTATATTTTGAAGTTGTATGTTGATGGAGGATTGTGGTATGTGTTTTGCTTAATGTATAGAAAGAGTGGTTCTAGGTATAGGTTAAATGAGAAGGGCGATAATGGACATCCTTATCTTGTTCCATTTTTTATTAGAATCCTATTTGACCAAGTTTTATTTATATATAGAGATGTGTATGGGTTGCTATAGAGAGTTTGGATGATCTGAATGAAGTTATTGGGTATATTAAAGTAGGGTAGTGTTTGGAGTAAGAATTCTAGGTTAACCCTATCAAATGCCTTGTGGGCATCCACTACCATTGTGCAGATATTGATTTTGTATCGGTTAGCATAAGATATTAGTGCATCTAATGTTAATGTATTGTCACTAGTCTGTCTATGTGGTGTAAAACTGGATTGTTCTGGGGAGATGATTTTCTCTATCAGATTTTTCATTCTGTTTGCAAGTAAAAACGTAAATATTTTAGTATCTATATTTAAGAGGGAGATGGGACTGAAGCTGTCGGGGTTTTTGGGGTCTGTGTGTTCTTTTAATATAAAGATGGTTTTAGAGGCATTAAAGTGGATATTATTTATTTTATAGTTTATTATGTAATTCAGTGCATAGTATAGTAGTTTGGCTATCAAGGGGGGAAATGCTTTGTAAAATATTGATGTGAATCCATCTGAACCCGGAGCGCTTTTAAGGGTTTGATTGTTGTAATAATTTCACTGACGGATATCGGTTCAGTTAGTTTTTTTTTTTTGTTGGTCTAAATTTAGTTTAGGGAATTTCAGTTTTTGAAGGAAAAGAGTTCTATCTTCCTTTGAGGTTTGTAGTATTTGTGCTCCATATATTTGAGAGTATATTTGTTCAAATGTTTTAATAATGTCTTCATTTTTTGTGTAGTTTTTGTCTCTGTAGTTTATTTCTGATATAGTGGAGGCATTTTTGTATTGGGAGATAATTCTGGCCAGAGCACTAGATGGTGTTTGAGCATCTTCTGCATAAGTGGCTAACATTTTGGCTTCATAAAAAGATAGGTTCCTGGTTTCTAACATATATAGATCCCTTTGCAGTTTTAAAAGGTCTGCTTCTGTTTGGTTCTTGGGGTTATTTATTGGTTCTTTTTCAAGATGTTCTATTTTCCCTTTCAGTATATGCTCCTCTTTCAGTTGTATTTTTTTATAATATTCTGCTTTTTTGATAAACAATCCTCTAATTTGTGCTTTGGTTGCAGACAATTCTATGTCACTTGGTACTTGGGAGTTAGTGATATTTGTAAGAGCTATTTTTAGTATTGCTTCTGTTTCTTTTATTACATCCATTTTGGAAAGTAAATTAGGGTTTAATGACCAATTATGACTCCTATTCTCTAAATATATATTTTTGTCCCAGTTAATGTTCAATGTGATTTTGGAGTGATCTGAAAAGAACCTGGTATGTATAGTTATTGTTGGGCCCATGTTAATGAATATGTCAGAGATCAAGAAGTCTATCTTTGACCACATTTTGTGGCATTGCAAATAGAATGTGAATTTCCCTGTTTTGTCTTCACTGTTCCCATATTTAAAAGGGGCATATAGCTTGAAATCTTGTTTGAGTTCATTAAGGGTTAATGTGGCTTGTTTATTATGTGATTTGGTCAGATTAGATTTATCCTTTTCTGGGCTTTGATATGTGTTGCAGTCACCTCCAATGACTAGGTAGTGATCTTTAAACTGGTTTAAGGTTGGGTATAATGACATAAAAAAGTGTTGTTGGTTATTACAAGATGCGTAAACATTAAGTACCATTACAGGTTTTGGTATTGTAGGACTAGTAAATGTTACGTGACACCATCTTCCCTCCTTGTCAGCTTTGGTTTTAAGGATTTTTTCCTAAATTTTTTTTTTTAATTATTATGGCTGCCCCAGCACTGTTTGTTTTCCCCTCTGAGGCTATGATTTGACTTATCCATTTCTTTCTGCTAATTTCTGCCCATTGGTCTGCAGTCAAGTGTGTTTCTTGTATTAGTATGAGGTTGGCTGTGGTTTTTAATGTAAGGTGTAAGAATAGTTTTCTTTTCTTTTTGTTTTGGAGCCCTTTAATGTTCCATGATTCTATTTCTCATATTTATTCATTAGGTGTATTCCTTAGATATGTCATGTATATTAGTTTTGTTTTGTTATCTTTGTATGTGTTACTGTGTGATAGTTTAGGAAAGCACCTATTTATCCCCGTCCCTACTCTGTGACTAACCACTATATCCCTGGACCAGGAATAATCGGGGGGGGTGAAGGTTTGCTATATGGTTTACCTTTACGTCTAATCTTGGAATGTGTTTTCATTTTAGATATAGATTTAACCCATAATATCCCCCCTGTGTTACTATATACAATGCGGACAAAGCTGAACATACTAGTTCCCTCAACAAACACTGCTACTTAATGTCCCTAGTCTCTTCCAACGTACTATTTATATAATTATGATATTACATTTAAAATACAGCATGTATTGTTTTTGTCTTGTGACTAATTCTTTCTAATAGTATTTTTTAAAACAGCATATTAATATACAAATGAGGTTCCTCCAAGAGGCAGTCAGTGATATACTGATTACAATCAACACATTAGCAATTTTGCAGGGCTCCCTCTTTGATTTGAATGGAAAGTGTATTGTCCATGTCAACAGAGAAGGCTGGTCTCAGTGAAGAAAATGTACAGCTGTGCAATATTCTAACAATAGGTATCACATAGAATTAAACACCTACTTTTGTAGACTGTATATTCATGTACATATTATCATCTAAAGCAAAAACACAGCTTAAGAAAAGCAGTGAATTGTTTTGTCAGAGGCAGTCAAGGATATAAGTACACATTTCCATTATCAGAATGAAACCTGTATTAGCAATCTTCCTGAAAACTATCAATGAATGCCTTCATTGTCACATGGTCCTCCTGTACAATGACTCTGCAAATCATTGTTATCCAATGAGTGAACAGTGTATAAACTGGCTTAGTACTCAGAAAAGCCATTAAGTATCTGGGGTTGTTTTTCCTTTAAACAAGTCTGAAGCAATTAAATCCATCCAACCTAGAAATCTAAAGTAATTAATAGGATGTTAACAATTACTTGATGGAGTATGCCCCATAAGAGATTTGTGAGGCTGTAAGAATTTTACTGCTAATAAAAGACTAAAACGTCAGATAATATTTTCTTGTTCTGTGATGCTATCATTTAATTGCTTGCTTCAATAGCATTTCATATAAAGCTTCTGGAAAATTAAAATGCTGAGAAAGTTATCTAGTGCTAGTGTGCCTTTGAAACTGTTATCAAATAAACATTGCTAGACTAAAAACACTTGAAGTACAGAATTATAAGTTTCATCATTTTTTGCTTGTGAAAACTAAACCTGACATTTTTCCCTTTAATGTTCTTTCATTCATTCATCCTTCCTTCCGTCTTTCCTTCTCACTTTTCTTTCTTTCTACTTTATTGTACAAGTCCATGGTTGTTTTAGTAGCAAAACATATTTCTTTCTTGATTTAGTGCGCATCTTAATATATCAAAATGTATTCATTTCTTTAGTTATTGCATTGTAGACATATATTTTAGACACATTATAACCACATGAACTATACAAGTATATCACAAGCAGTGTAGTTTTGCTACCTACTTAAAAAAGAATTCAGCAGAGCCTTTGCCTATAATTTTTACATAAAATGGTGGTACATTTTCTTACCGGTATGTTTAGTCGTAGTGTTAAATAACCTGTGCAAACAATGAGGATATATCAAAATAAAACAAAATCTAGTCAGAAAAGGGTTAGCTTATGCAGTCTTACATAATTGTCATGACCATTCTTTTTTTTCTTTTTTACACACATAAGTGTATGTACCACATTCATTCTTGGTGTTATTTACTTTCTACTGGTGACAGCTATAAGTTGCTATAACCCTTTGAAACTTTAACAGTTTTTTGTTACTCACATGATTTCCATAAGCATGGTAGCTCTTCCTAAAATATATACTTAAGTTCTTCACCTTTCTTTATCACCAAGTTTGTAGAGCTGATGCCCTTTAAATCCATCACAGACGAACTTACCTGGCTTCCCCTTGTGAGAAACTCATGGGGCTACATCAGATACATGTTGCTTCATACTCCTCAGACTTATGCTTATTTAATATTGATCAGCAAATTGTTCTGAAATTGATATTAAATCACTTGATTCTGCACTCATGGATATTTAAATCTCTCTCCAAATTACCATGATTTTATCTGTGCCACTTGATTCTGGAAATATGATCTCATAATCATACAAACCAGTACGAATGTTGTCTGTTGCTTTCTAGTACAGATACTCTTTCTTCATAACATAGAATCCCACTAGTCAATTGCTTCTTCTGTGGGTTATGTTTCCATTGCAAAATAATTACACCGTGACACATTTAATCGATTCTTCTCTACTTTCTCTTGTATTGTATGCATACAGTGTCACAAAATCCATTCCCGGATCTCTCAGTCCAAACAGAAAGTTTGATATTTATAGAGCTAGACCAAAAGTACATTTGACTTTCAAAAGAGCCTAATATAATTTTTATGCATGTATAGCATTGTAACATAATGCAAGATATCTGTTTCATAGCACCAGGGTCCCTGGTCTTGTTTTGACCTCTATTTTCCCTCTGTGCAGAGTTTGCATGGTTTCCCCATGTCTATATAGGTTTTAGAAACCACTTCAGTATCCTTTCGCCTGCCTAAAGCATGCACATGGATTAGTTCCAATAACATTTTCAAATATGTTTTATTTACCCTTGTGAAGGCCCAGATCAACTGATGGAATTATCAAATAAAGGCAAATAAGATTACTGCAACTCTATTTATTCTTAGGCATTGGTGATTTCTGTATAGTTGACTCTGTTCTTGCAAAATCACATCAAGATGATGTTGACATATAGAGTATAGTTTAAATATCATGAAAAATGGATAAAGAAAATGAGGACAAGGTACACAGGTTCCAGCATAAAAAGAAGGATTTTCACAAATACATAAACATGTTTCCAACACGAGTAGCTCTATATGAACTGCAGAAAGAGGCAATTATGAGTATATTGCTGATAGAAGAAGATTTCATGAACTTTGCTTATAGCCTGACTTAGGAATCCCCCTAATTCCATAAATATTTATGTTGATTGTTTACAATAAAATGTTACATATGTCATGGTTACACTTGCCCAAGAGATCTTGTTCATTGCTGATAAAAAACATGAACAGAACAGTTCATTTACCAGCTAAAAAATACATTCAAATGTCATGTTAACAACACATCATGATGATGATGATGGCACCCATGGCACCTCTGTAGACTGATTCCATACTCAGAGTGCTTAAATGCTTCTAGCCTTGCATAATTCAGTTTGTTCATCAGAATAATAAGTGGTTGTCTATCAAAAGCATAAGGCTTGTCAGAAAAAGACACATTTAATGCATTTTGATACTTGTTCAGATTTATATGACATCAGTTCTTCTCTGTGAATCTGAGGAGTCCACATTAAAACTTGATTTGGAAACAAGTTAAGTATTTACCCTTCTTCAGATATATTCCATTATTTAAATAATGTTGTTATATATGATGACATGGGAAATTTGCCCAGTTTCTTATGTTAAAGAGCAGTAAATAGTGTACGTCTTGCAAATCTAGGTTGGTTCTGAGACATATTTTTAGTTTGTAGTTTTTTTTTCTTTTTAAATAACTTTAAGAAACTAAGGCTCCTAACTTATCACTTGAAACATGAAGCTACATATAGTGACTCTTAATAATGCTTGATAGGGTAGGTATTACAGGCATTACAGGGAAACGACAGACTGGCCAGGGGTGTTGAGTAATCCATCTCTGCATGTAGACATGTTCTCCTACACTGGAAGGTCTGTTATTTCCCTGAACCATCAACCCTGGAGGGAAGTTTTGCACTTAGATAATGGTCTGTTAAATTGTTTTATATCTATATACATTTTAAATGTTTTTATTTAAAATTGTTCTTCTCTGTAATGTTTCAAAGTTACTGTTAAAGTTTAAAGTAATTGTTGTTGGATGAAGAATTTTCCATCCAAAATAGAAGTTATATAAGTTTTTAATGATGTCAACATTAGCACACTTACACACACACACACACACACACACACACACACACACACACACACACACACACACACACACACACACACACACACACACACACACACACACTCATACTTGCACAGTCTTTTACATATGTGCACATGCAGAGAAATGTAGAGGCAGAAAGACAGTATCACACATATACAGAAACATCTTCTTTTGGCCTTGGTCATGGATATAGAGAGTCCCTGGACAAGTTCACTCACCTGGTTATCAAATAAAAAAGCAGATAACTGTTTATTAGTATTCAAAGAGGGGCACTACATCCAGGAGGTAGCCATGGAGATAGTTATTGCCCTTCCCAGCATCCAGGCAAAGATGATGTATCTAGTTAGGTCTTATCCTGGGAGTCAACATCATTGCAGGGCCTCTTACACTTCCCCAATGCATGTGCATGCCTCCACTTACATTCACTTATGGGCTACCATCTCTGGATTGAGATGCACAAGCCTACATCTTCAGTCCTGGCTATTTTAGGTGCTGTGCAAGCCTCTACTTGTTTAGCAGTGATCAGTCAACCAAAACCTTCTCACCTGCCCCCCAAGATGGGCAGGATTATTTCAGTCACTCCCAACTTACCCTGCCCAGCTCTTCCAATGTCAAATCTACATCTTTATTACTTTATACCTTAGAGATGGGCTTCAGAATACTCACCTTTGCCAAGGTCATACAACTGTGCTTCATCATTTAGCAGTAACCACATACAACTCTGCCTTGCAACTTTCAGTAGACGCCATAGTTCTTGATGAAAAATATTTTTTAAGCTTAGTACTTTTAGGTAATTGTCAGACACATTCCAAGACTCAATAATAAAGCAGAAAACTATACCTCTCCCTCCTAATGTTTATTGCTCCAACTGGAAGACCAGTCTGTAAACAAGTCTAAAAGAAAAAGATGGGACCTGCACTAAAGTTAAGCTAGATTTTTCAGCCTGCATTAACAGGCCTATAAAGGTCTGTGTCAGCCTCTAGCAATGAAGCAACCACACCTGCATTAACATTCCTGTGTGTTATTGTTTTAAATAACTGCTACAAATAATCTTAAGTCCTCTCAAATAATTTGACTGGCTTTTGACCTATTGTTGTACTGACTGCTATCGGCTGGCACACAAGACTTTGGAAGTAGTCAACACCAACCCCTTAACTGTATTTGCAGTTAAATAGTGCCTTTTTCAAATATAATCTGTCTGCTAGTTACTCTCCCACTAATAGTGCATCAGCCACCCCCCACACATACACTCCCTAGGTTGCCTAGTTCAGCTGTAACATACGTATATTCCATACTGCATAGAAAGAAACTTCCTCTTACAATAATGAAGTCAACCTATACATTTTTAGAGTTATATAAACACCACTAATAAAAGTTAAACAGAAAAAGGATTTTCTGCAGTCAAGAAATATTACATTTTTTTGGCTGAATTACAATACTGCTAGGTGCAACTCACTCCATTTGCCCTCACTCTATTCCCCTTCCCTACGTCCATATCTCTCCCACCCCATCTCCTCTACATTTATTTCTCACTCTAACCGTATCCTCGCACACATATGACCAATCCATAACTTCCTGCCACTAAAACACAACTAACCCATAACAACCTCTTAAGTCACTAAATTACTCTAATTAATAAATATTTGACCCACCCACAAAACAATACTACCAATCTGCAACAACTTCCTCCTGCTAAACCTATCTTACCAATAACAATCTTTTAAATTTTACTATTATTATAACTGACAATACCTGTATTTTATTCCTCATCATTTTAATAATGCCATGCCCTAAATTCAAAACTCCACAACATGATACAATGTCCCACACTAACCTCTGTCATACTAATATTATTAACATACTCTATGTCTTACCAAACACAACTCCCTGAATACTTCACCTACTACCAAAAGACACATGATTACAATGTAACCCCTTTATTCGTCCTGTTCAGTATTAGTTCCCACTTTTATAAAAAATCACTACACAGACCTCATTAAACCTAAAATGCTCCATATCTACACAAATGTTCAAAGGTAGTTTTACCAGCTGTTCCACATAAACTAAAACAACACACTCATATAAGTATACTATTGAATCTACTTCTAGCAGGTGACATTCACCCCAACCCTGGACCCTTTCAGGCACCAAGTTACTTTACAAATAATAAATCAACTCTGCCTGAAAACCTAAAACTCCTTCCTTGACAAAATAAGAAATAGCAACAGAAAAATGTCAATTTATTCCATATGAAACTCAGAAGCATTGCGCACAAAATTCCAAAACATCAAGCATAGATAAAAATATTGCTCACCTGACCTATTAGCAATAACAGAATCTTGGTTAAACCTAAATATCAGTAACACAGACATACCCACCTCCCAGCTTTAACATATTTAGAGTTGAAGGACCAAAAAAAAGAACACACACAAAAAAAAAAAAAAACAGAAGTAGCATTAATGTACCACAATAGCATAAACTTGGCACCTTTCCCATCTCCCATACCCACATTTAGTTCAGTAAACCCTCAGTTAACCGGAACTCAAGCAATCAGAAAATAAAATTGAAGAAATACAGTACAATTTTCATGTGTTGCAATTTCTACCCCCCCCCCCCAGAAACATACTTTACATTTTTAGAGTTTTAGAGTTTTAAAAAGGAAGATGGGAATAAATTCCCCCTCTTCCCAACCTAAGAACAAGTCAAGCCAAGCTAATAGTATAGGGTACAGTATTAGTCAGGCCTATTTTTAATAGTAAATCTCAAGCAACCAGAAAATGCAGTAATCCAGCATCTACCAATCCCCATGGATGCTGGTTAACTGAAAATTTGCTGTAATGCCAGATTACTTCTAAGTAAACTAAAATTAAATACCTATAAAGCAATATGTATAACAACCCTTTTTATCCCACTTGGAGACAATATCAGCACAATAGAGGACATCCTGTCTTGGCTATCCCACAGTGTACACTCAGAAACAATTATAATAGGCAATGTTAATATTCACTGTTCATGTCTCCCCCCTGAGATGACTTCTAGTATAAATCTATACAATATGTCCCAACTTGTGATTCAATCAGAATCAACCTGAAAAATAGTAAAACTACCACCCTAGACAGGTTATTAACAAGTCACCCTAAATATAATCTCCCACGGCACCTTAGCAAGCACATTAAGTGACCACTTGCCCATATAAGACAGAGTGAATGCCATACCTTTCCCAGGAAGCACACATATAAATCCTCTCGCAACATGAACAACTTTGACCCAGAACTGTTTAACACCTCCCTGCAATCCCATAACTGGAGCATCCTAAAATTCTTGCCATAGACAATGCTGTTGTCTATTTTAATTTATGGAACAACAACTCAACAGCATGCTCGTCCCAGGCTATTTAATAGCTCCATAACTACTTAAAAGAGTGTAAACAGCCCTGTTCCTTGGCTCACTCCTACTAGCAGGAATTTAAAGAGGAATAGAGTGAAAGCCTGGAAGGCATGACTCAATAATAAAGCGGAAACAATCTTCAGCAATATAAGTACATATGAAATGAAGGAACCTTCCCTCTTTCAAAAATACAGAGAATTGCGGAATCTAGTCAGAAACTGACTAATAAGGACAGAAAGTCCTACTATAGCTCTGCTCAACTAAACAACCAATCCAACTCCCGTAAATTCTGGGCTCCCTCAAGAATATCCTCTCTCCTGGTTGCCCTTCAAATCCCTCTCCTTACCCAAACAAATCACCACAAGAAACCGCTACTCTCATAACAAGCACTTTATCGAAACAGTCCAGAACCTCACTGAAGCCAGCTCAGACACATCTACTCTACAAGACCCACCCGACCATCTTAATAAAAATCTCTTCTCCTTTCAACCTGTTTCCACCTACTACATTAAATAACTTCTTTTGAAACTAAAACCCTGCTCACCCTCCTCAGATAATCTCCCCGCATCTTTCCTCAAACTTGCTGCTGACTCTATAGCCTATCCTGTATCAATTCTCAAAAATAGATCCATCCAGAAAGCTACAGTTCCATCAATATGGAAATCTTTCTTACTATCCCCCTCCACAAAGTTGGTAATTCTACTGACTCATCTAACTATTGTCCTATTGCCAACCTATCATCCCTCTCTAAGATACTAGAAAAATGTATTCACTCGCAACTCCTCAAATACCTCCTCCAGCAAAACCTTCTCACTACCACATAACATGGTTTCCGCCCCAGCCATAGTACATCTACTGCCCTTTTATCTTTCACACACACCATAGCAGAGGCTCATGACAACAATCTACTCATATCTTGTCTCTTCCTCAACCTTTCCAAAGCCTTTGACAGTATCTCACTCCATCCTCCTAACCAAACTTGCAAACCTTTATCAGCTACCTCCCTTACCTGGTTCTCTAGCTACCTCTCTTGTAGACAACAATCTGTCAGATGGCTGTCTTCTTACTCTCCCTATATTTCAGTCCCTACTGGAGTCCCTCATGGCTCCATCTTAAATGAGCTCTACATCTTGCCATCTAAAACAACATCTCAGAACTACATTGCCTCACTCAACACACCTTTCTTACCACCAAAAAATGGTTGTCAGATAATCAACTCATTCTCAACCCCCATAAATTCACTTTTACTATCGACTGAACCTCAAACTAAACTCTTAGGTGTCATAATAGAAGATGATCTCAAAATTAACCTACACCTTCTCCAATGTATAAAAAAACAAACCAGAAACTGGGATTGCTGTATCATAGTAAAAAATGTCTAACTCCAAATGCTAGACTCTCCCTAGCTTAGGCATTCCTCCTACTCTCACTTCTCTATGCAGTCCCAGTACTAACCTATATCCAGCACACTAACTTGACTAAATTCCAATAAACATATCATACAATTGCTAGATTCATTACCAACTCCCACTACACCTCACATCACTTCCTTGCCCTAAACTCCCTACAATGGCTTGAATTGCCACAGCTACTTTTAATATCACATTTCCAAATTGTACACTATATACTATATAAACCATCCTCCTGTCCAGCTCTCTCTACCGTTGTATCCACCTACTCCCCATCTTGGTCCCTGCGCACTTCAAACCAGCAGCTGCTAACAGTCCATCCACCAAAGAAAAATGTGGGCAAATCACTATACAAATGCTCAGTTGCCCAGTCCTGGAACAAACTACCCTTAGACCTATGTGCCACTATACACCCATCTCACTTTAAAAAGAAACTTAAAGAGCATCTGCTCAACTCCAAAATTTGTCCTTGTCATATCCTCTCCTAACCCCCACTTTCAAAGTTCATAACTCCCACCCATTCTACCTAGACTGCTAAAAACAGCCTACCAAACCTCTCAAAGTATAAAACAAATACACTTTCTAATCACATGGCATTATTCATCTCTAAAGATGTTTATATATACAAGGCCTTGTGCTGGTATACTATCCTACTATTAATCCCTTCTCTGCTCTTCCTATTGTATATATATCTTACATCTCTTTTGGCTTTATCTTTACATATGGCTAGAAGATTTCTAGCTGTACCTGGACCTTATTTTACCATTACTACACAACTTTCTCATACTGTACACAAAACGGGAATCTTTTTTTTTCTGCAAAATGGCCTAATGGTTAAGGTGTTTGCCTTACAAACACAAGGTGTAAGGTTTGAGTCTCACAAGGGGTAATTGGCTAGGCTTAAAATGGCTCGCAAGGGCTGTTAGTTTAGCACTAATCTATGACTATGTTAAATGAATGTAACCAACTGTGAATTATTTTGCTCTGTAAAACGTACACTGAATGTAACTAAATTTAGCTTGTATTCTTTGTTAACATGTATATTAAATATAACTAGAGCTTTCCTCCTCGGGTCTCCACTGAAAATGGGTTTCTAACCCAGCAGGACTAACCCAGTTAACAAATGTCAATAAATAAAATAAATAAATAAATAAATTCAAATGTCAGATCAAACAAGACAAAAAAAATATTACTCCAGTTTGTAGAATAGATACTATAAATTTTGTAGAGAAATCTGAGCCAGCATATCTAAAATACTACACCCTGGCTCAAATGCACAACCAACCCCCAACCCCCACGGCACACCTGAGGAAACAGCCAAAACTTTGAATGATCACTTTATCTCTAGCATCAATAAACTACTTCACAAGACACACAAAACAGCTCATTATCCTTAAATAACCTGAGCATGTTGACTATGACTCACTATGCCCCGGATTCAAAAACCCTCCCTGTAAGACTTAATAAGTCTTACTCGGAGGCTGCAGTTGAACGGTATGATGTCAGCGTGTCATGAATATGCATGAGGGCATGCTGACTCAACTGTAAGTCTTACACGGACCGTGTAAGAAAGCAGGGGACGTGTCCGACTGCTGAGCAGTCTACATGTCCACGCCCCTGCAAGTGTTCAAAATAAAAGCAAATAAACAAAAGCGAGTCTGCTCAAATGTCCCTGCACCCAACACCTCACTGTCTGATATTGTAAACCCCCATCACAGTTCTAAAACGCATAACATTAATTTTTTTTAAATTCCCAAAATAGCTACCCGTATTTGTGCGTGTGTGCGTGGGTGAGCCCATTGCTTAGCTACAGTTAGCAATTCTGACATGGAAGAGCGTAAGAAAGAATGTTTATGCAAATCACACCAAATAGCAATAGCATAATGGCAGAGCGTTCGCACAAAGAAGAGGTATTCACATTTTGAGTCCCACCATTCCCTTTTGTATTTATTTTTTTAAATCAGTATATGGAATAATACCTAACAAATATGTTTAAACATAACTAAAAAGCAGTGAAATGGCCAATGTATCAGTGAACAAAATAAATATTTTAAAGGATCCCAATATAAAATTGCCTACAGTTAAGCAGCGCTTCACCCAGCGCAATAGAGTTGCCCATAGTTCAATAGCGCTTCACCCAGCGCAATAGAGTTGCCCATAGTTTAATTGCACTTTACCCAGTGCAATGTGTTTGCGTGGACATGCGTGCCGCGCCAACCAGGGCACTGTAGGGCACCCAAGAGCAACATAGAGCAAAGTTGTTTAAATGCAGCCACACCCCCTAGCCTGTCCAGACAGTATGAAAATAAAATGAATGACAAGGTTCGAACCCAGGACTCTGTGCATCACAAGCAAAGTACAGAACCACTAAGCCATGACAACATAGAGAAAACAGCCACTGTTAACATTCATATACTTTCTAATGTTAATTTAACCATTGCTAAGCAGGTCTGCAGTCAGCCGAGAATTTTACAAAATTGACAATCACAAAAAAGTGCGGGACATGCAGCATATTTAAGCCCCACAGGCGGGAACACACACCATAACTGATTGTAGCTCACATATGCAGTTAGAATGTCTGGTGTCAGAGAGGGAATATGCTTCCAAGTGCAACGTTGGGGCACTGAGGAGTCGAAATACATGGTTTGGCTCATTGTCCACTGTCATGAGTCAAGACTGCTGCAGGGCCAGTTCCAAGGGATGGAGTACAAGGCAGAGGCTTGGAACTGGTTAGCTCGTGACCTCACCAGTGCCACAGGCATTCCTCGGACTGGTGAGCAGGTCCATCACCACCATGCAGACCTGAAGAGATGAAAGCAGGACCGCCTGAACCAATGGATACAGGAGGCCCGTGGGATGCGGGATGCCCCACAACTGAGTATGTAGTCATGGAATGCAGTATGTAAGAATTGATAATGGAGTATGTATAATGGATAGGTATGTCTCAATATCCCTTCATTTACTTTACAGCTGCAGGTGACCGTGCTGCAAATCTGCAAGCCTATGCTGATAGGCTGCTAAGGCTGCGCCACCAGGCAGGTTAGTGATTATTCTGCATGTATTGTTATATAAAATAGAGGAGAGAGCATGAAATAAAGTGTTGTAGTCCAATAATACAGCCATAAATGTCCTGAATAACTCCTCTGCATGTACTGTCAGATAAGAAAGTCAGAGAGCCAGAAAAAGAGTCTAGTAACTCATTAAGAAAGGTAACATATGTCTGGAATAATATCTCTGCAGGCACTGTCATATAAAATAAGTGAGTGAGCCTGAAAAAAGAGTGTTCTAACCTATTAATAAAGGTATAATATGTCTTGAAAATGTCCACCATATACACTGTTAAAACAAATAAAGGAGTGAGCCTGTGGAAAATGTGTAACGTCATTAATAAAGGTATAAAACCCAGAGTGTGTCTGTGTCACAGAGTTTGAAATGTTGTTGTACCCTTGCATTATACAAACAGTACTGTTTGAAAAGGTGCTGGCAACCCAGAGTTGTGCAGTCCCATATAAAGTGGGTGATGGAAGTGCTAGCAGCTGTGAAACATATAGACAGTCCACAACAGTCAGTTACTGGCTGGCATGAATAAGTAAATCTGGCACACATGTAGCATGTTATTTTTCCCAGAAATGAGTGTGTGTGTGTCAAGAAATGCAAGGTTCTGTACAAATCGAAGTGAAAATGTCATGCGAAAACATCCCAGATATGTAGATAAAGAAATATAAATGCAATCAAAAAATATGTAGCAGTAACATCTGCATCCTGGACAGTTAGTATGTCAGATATAGGTCAGGCATAAATTGAACTAGCCAAACCCATTACACAACCTAATGTATGGTGGCAAGTGTAATAATAAATGTAGGGGATATACACTTGCAGTCACTAGGAATGTAGTGTAGACAAAAAGGTAATTATAAGATGTTAACCGAGGTTTTTTTCTACACCCTACTGTATGTGCATAAACCATGCAATTCCACACCTCAGTGGGTATGTGTAATCTTAAATATTTGTTGGGACATATGTCCTATTGTTCTATAAATATTTGCATTTACGTTGATGCATGTGCCCTGTTTAAACACCACAATCATGGTAGCCTGTTGCTACCAAACATTCCTGCATGCTGTTGGAATATCCACTGTGTTATGCTTGCTGTTCAAATGTTATTATTTTATTATTTATTTTCATTTTTGTTGACGGGAAAGTCCCGACTAGGTTCACAGAGCCTGTTTTTTCCGCGAGGAGCCCCGCAGGAAATACTCTTTGATGCATGTTGAGGGAATGGGGGAGGAGTACCCACGCACGAACACAGGACAGGAGAACAACCTGGGCACAAACACACATAGAATCAGAAAGCCAAGATGCGAACCCGAACTTCTTGGCTGTTAGACACTGCCGCACCACTGTGCTGTGCCAAACAATGAAACCCTGAAAATACAAAAAAAGCCACCTCCGACCTTGCTACTTCTTTGCACAAACTTGTTTTAAAAAAAAGACAAACAGACAAACAATTGATCCGACTGGACCGAATGGAGGTCCTAAAGAGAGCAGCAGGCTGCCTATGGACACATAATCTTGGTGTGTTGGGTAAATGGGAATATTACTGCATGCTGTTACAACTAATCTGGAATGCTGTTTTGCTTATGTTGTAATTAAATGCACCTAATTACAGAAATGTATGGAAGGCCGGTCCCAGCGGACCCACCTGCCCCGCCTCAGCTGGCGAGTGCACCTGGCACCAGCAGGTCTGGTGCCCAGCCCGGGCTCCCCTCCTCTGTTGGTCCTGTGTCACCTTCGGGTGGAAGCACTGCAGGGGATGGGGCTTCTCTCCCCATGCAAGCATGGGCAGAGAAGGGCCACCTGTCACCCTTCGAGGGTCCGGGTTGTAGTGCGTAGGGAGATCCAGCGTTTATTCGCTGATCCCCTACACCAGCTCGAGGTGAGAGTGGCGCGTCTCACGGATGAGCCTACCTGTTCTACACAGCCCCCAGCACAGCCACCCTCGGGGCTGTGAAGGTTCAGAGGTGACTGCCAATGGGTGAGGATCTCAGTTCCACTGTTACCATCTGTGGGCTCATGGGCTTGCGATTTCCAAACATCTGACCCTGTCAATTGTGTTCACCCACCCCATGTGTCATACATCACCCCTGTATGCATCTTGTCTGTCTTGTCTGTTTACCTTCCCAACCATCCTCCCTGGACATACCTACTTCCTCTACCTCACTTCCCACTCTCACCTGAAAAGAAAAAAAAAAAAGGGCAATCTGTACCCACAAAAAAATTACGCCCCATACATAGCTGCCCATTTCACACACATGTCCATTGGACATGTAAGCTGATAATTAGAATTGGCAGTACAACATACTTTGTTGTCTTCACCCCCCGCCCAGGGGTGGAAGGTTTCAAATTTCACTCCAAATTCATTGCATATGCACATCTGTTGCTGTTAAAGAAAAGGACAGCTATGGACCTTCCCTACACCTGTCCTGCACATCCCGAGCTTGTTTACCTGCTGTCTGTTTCTTTTTGTGCCCTCTTTTTCACCACTTTCCTATCTCCCCATTTTCTTTTCTTTAAAATAAATTAGTGCGGGGGGTAGCGGGAGTAAGCACTTTTAAGCTGTAGTAAGCAGGATTAAGCGAGTGTGCGCACGTCTATGCTTAGCTAAGCATCACTAAGCATCATGCAAACCCACGCAAACCTGCTTACAACTGCTTAAAAGTGCCTTAGTCACTCTATGGAAGGGCCCTTGTTCTGCTCAGCAGCAAAAGAAAAGACCACTGCCAGTCTTGAACCCCAGACCATTGACACAATAGACTGCATGAATTACAACTAAGCCACAGCAGATATACAAATAACTTGGTTCTGAAATAAATATATCATGCATTACAATGAGGGAATGTAAATGGAAATTAGGAATGGAATAACACAAACCCTTTTCTGTGGGTCTTTACTAACAGTGGTTGTGGAATTGCATGACATGACTGTGAAAGGAGAACCAGCCATCCTAGCAGGGAATAATGTTACAGTAGCACCTTAAAAACACCTCACAGTATCAGACCAGGATAAATACTGGCCACAGGAATACAGTGCAATAACCACATTTGTATGGCAGTTAATTGTGTAAGTAAGAAAAAAGTACATACTTCCATGTATCCTGTGTTAGCATTTGGAGAGGTGCGTACATGTCTACACTGAGATGTATGTACTGGAAGCAGCAACATTCAGGTTTGAGTACAACATGCATATAACTGGCTACAACCCTAGCATCAGATAAGAGACATATACCAACCTTCAGACTGACACAACGGTGTCCAGAGCAAACAAGCATGGGCCTCACCTTGGAAATCTGAAATGAAAGGGCTACACCTACCTAACCTAGCATTTTATAGCAGTGGGCTGCAATCTCAGTGAGTAATGCAATCACCAACCAGCAGGCTGCATGCAATTACTGAATGGTGGGCAGCAATTGGTGCAGAGGCTGTCACATGTACAAGTGCAGATGCCTAGAAAAGCAGGCTGTACCTGCAGTCCACACATGCAATTATATAATTGCAGGTGCTGTGAGATAGAGAGTGAGAGAGAGAGAGAGAGACACGGACACAGACACAGACTGAGACAGAGACAGAACAGAGTGAGAAACTGAGAAAGAAAGTTAAAAAGAGGGCGAAAACCCAAAACAAACCACCAATAAAAAAAAACTACAAAACCGTAACACACGGAGCAGGAAAATACAAAGGTAAGGTATGTAACTCACATGTATGTGTTGGCAAGTTGTAGATGTTCTTGAAGAGTACTCTACACACTGCAAATCATCCATGTGTGGCAGCAGTATGTATCTATCTGTATCTGCACATGTGCATAGGGCAAGGGACATACTGCAACTGTTAGTGAAGGGTGGACAGATATCTGTCAGTGAAGGTTGATATGTGCATATATCCATGTAGGTCATAGTGTGTGGCCTAGAAAACAGCATGCAGTGCTCAGGAGTAGCCTTTGGTCAACTGGTCCCCTAGGCAAAAGGGCTCCACAGTGCCCTCTACCACACTTCCTGCTGCCCCCATCCTTGTCTTACTACACCACATAAATAGTGGAAAAGCACCCCTGCTAGAGCGGCACCCTATGCAGCTGCCCAGTTGGCCTATGCCTAAGGCCAGCTATGGAAGTGTTGATATATGTCATGTGGTGGTTAAATGCTGTGGGACAGATTTGTCAGATCTGCTGAGTTACAGCCAGTGAGGCCTGCTAATGCTATAAGGGCTGAGGACACCCACATGCATTCTGCACAACACTGTGCAATTTAATCACATACCTGTACATCCCACAACTGTCGCATAAGTGATATTCCCACCATGAAAGGTGGACTGTACATGTGCCTATATGTACATCCATGTGTACAGCAATGGATGTGTACA
The DNA here is from genome assembly GCF_019279795.1 of Protopterus annectens. Classification (NCBI taxonomy): domain Eukaryota; kingdom Metazoa; phylum Chordata; order Ceratodontiformes; family Protopteridae; genus Protopterus; species Protopterus annectens. Next base: position 1,460,168,160 of record NC_056741.1, read on the forward strand.
TGTATGTGTATAGATATGCATATATATATATATATATATATATATATATATATATATATATATATATATATATATATATATATATATAGCTATATATATATATAAATATATACATATATATATATATATATATATATATATATATATATATATATATATATATATATATATATATATATATATAAATAATGTGAGAGAGAGAGAGAGACAGAGAGACACGGGGTCATATGTACCGCAACAGATGTGAGGTGACCAAGGCATGGACTGTAGACAAGTGTTGATACTGCAGTGCCATTCCACCTTCCCAAATCAGTGTACCCATTAACTACCACATAGGTAGAGATCTACCTAACAGTGAAGGTTTGATAAGGGAACATGGGACACAAGTGGACAGTTGCCTCCGCTTTGATGAAGACAGTGCCACACTACACCTGTAATCTCTCTGTGTGGTATGTGTCATGACAACAGGTGTGTTGTCTATGGAAGTATAGGGTAGAGTTCCCCTCTACTCATCACAATGCCCTGTGTGGCATGTACTTCACATGACTACACTAGGTGAAGAGGCCACAGACAGACCTCCCAAAGGGTAATACTGGCCGCAAACAGATGTCCTATGCAGCCTGAATCACAAAACCACAACTACACTGTATTGCATACTGGCCACACAGAGGTGACCTCTGCCGGACATACAGAGGTATGTCACACCCATAGCTGGGTGACAACCACCATGGCAACATATCACAATCCCTCTGGGACACACGCTCTAGGGCCCTAAACATTGTCAGCTCACTAAACAGCACATGCTGGAGGGATAGGTTCCCATCTCAGAGATATGCCATACACCAGAATAGACCATATAGCAATAGCAAACAAGGCACCTAATTAGCAGTTGTCATAAATACCCCTGATGATTGTGTGGGAGATTGGTAATACACCCCAGGAAACACCTCTGTGATTCAGGTTGGCAGGGGCAAGTGAAATCAAAGTACATGTGTGTCAAAGGACAGGGTAGCATATGACTAGGCTGCCGTAGGCCCTAGGGCCAATAGCATATTACCTACCTATGACACTATGCACTCACACATGTACTTAATGCAATAACTGCTATGTGAGGTTGAATAAGTGTAACGCTGAATGTGTGCAATGTCTGTAAAGGTGTGATAGCTTAGTGTGATGTTGTATCTGACATGGTAGTGCCTATCCTAGCTGTGAGGACAGCAACTGATGTGTAATGTACTGTTAGGCAGACATAGTAGTACGGCATATGATGTGACATAGTTCTCCGTTGATGAATGTGGTGTCTCATTGTAGGCTAAAGCAATACATGTATGCTTAGTGAGTGGTACTGCTGGTGAATCCATCACCAATATGAACTGTAGTACTACCTGAAGCTGTAGGCCTAAACAGCACAGTATGGTGTGTGTTCACCTTGCTTGATAACACTGTCATGTGTGTTTCCTGTAGTCTGCACAGAGGACAGAATGCAGGCATAAGGGTGTGTAAGTAGTGGCACACAGTACTGTATGGTACACAGGTAATGCTCATCTGTGTTGGCATACAGTGGTGTGTTGTATGTTTGCCTGATGTGTGTGTGATTATGCCTGTACAATGGCTGCAATCATATGTGTGTTACAGGGTAAACGTGTGTATCCAGCAACATATATAGTCTGTTACAGCAGTATGCCACCTATAGTAACAACTGTACACATCTGTTAGGCAGGGCTATGGCATCAATGACTATGGTGATTGATTGGTACTACTGTACCTGACTTTACATCCATTGCAATGGATGACATCTCTGTTCGTGCATTGATGTGATATACACCCCTGTCTTGAGGTTGTACAATGTGTCACAAACAGTGTGTTGGGTACTGTTGTATAGTGGTGTGATATATAGAGTCTGCCAGGCAGTGTTAGTTAGTTGTGGCCTGAGAACCAATAAGTGGTATTGAACGTGTGTAACCTCTGACAGACAATAGGATGGTATATATGTCAGTAAAGTGATATCTGTGGGTAAAGGTGTAAAGTGTGCCACAGGACACTCTCACACATATTGTTCATATCTTTTTCAGCCAGATGGCCCACCAACGCAACCCAGCATACACAGCGGATGAGGAAGAGGTGATACTGCAAAGCCTATTGCAGCGGTACATAATGCTGTTCTCCAGAAGTAGCCAGCACCAGCAGGAGTGGACTGCACTATGGCAGCAACTTCTTCGTAGTGTAAATGACATAGGCATGCATAATTGGACATATGAGCAGGTACGCCATCACTGCAGTGATTTAATTAGACAAGTCCGGCGGCATGCGTCTGATATCCAAAGACATCAGCTTACCACAGGTGGTGGGGTGGCCATTCATCCCCCCCCCTCACCAGAGTGTAGGAGCTGCTCTTAAGCATTGTGGCTCCTGGACAACAGCTACATCAACCTCTGACATGTGTTGTAATGGAGGCCAGAGCCACCCAGCACATCCACCTGGAGCAAGCAGGTAACATGCCCTATCTGTAGACTACAGTTAACTGTATTGTTAGATTATGTCTACGTGAGATGTGTACTGTGTGTTTAGCAGTTCTGCTGCCTAGTGTTGTGCAATACGGATAGTTTGAATAATATCTTTACACCTGTGACTGTTGACTGTTGTTGTACTGCAGTTTAGCATACCCACTGTAGCAATGCCACAGTTGTGGCCACTGACGAACTCTCTCATATTCTCGTAGGTCCCTCTGGTGTGACGGCAGGGCAGCCGATCCATGCTGGTGAGTTTTTTATACCTGCAATGTTGGTAATGAAATATGCATATCATAGGTGAGGTGTAGGCCATGTACACGTAACACACCTACAGATAATGCATGCCGTGCATGTTTGCTGTGAGACTTTGCACAGCTCAGTAATGTCAGTAGCTGCCTCAATGACATGCAATATACAGAGCATGACACACACTTGTGGCAGCCCAGTACTGCACATTGGATAGGCATAGTTGCAACACCTGTACACAACATAACACATTTATCACATGCAGTACACAAAGTCATGCTACATATGGCGTAACCACACACCCACTGTAAGGTCACACTTCAGTATCCCACATGTCATCCACACACACATGATGTACCTCAGGGGTAGAGCCCTATCATGGGACTGTGCAACACTCTTCAACACATAATACAGTCATGTTAGGCAATGCTCCCTATTGGGCACCTCATACACCCATGTACAAAGTGGCTGTGTAATAGTGAACGTAGCCACGGCACTGCAGTTCAGGTACAGCATGCTAGGCAGTGGTCTGTCACATAGTAGTAGCCATGAGTGACCACAAGATGCATGATGATGATGGCACATGGTACTACACCCCACCCTCTTACTGTGGCCACAGTACTACACATAGCAGTCTTTGCTGTGCACCTCATTGTTCTGTGTGTAAACATATGCACCTATACACACTATGCATAGCATGTTGTGTGTGTGCTTACATATGCTAGTATACACATTTTGCACAGCAGTCGCCATCTGTACAAAGAGTCACATATATGTCCTGGAATGCTATTGGGTGTATAGGTCACATGACACACATTGGGTATGTGTGGCGTTTAATGTTGCAGTCGTGCAGCATGCCATGTCATGGCTGGCACCGACATATCTGCAATATGTCCCACACTCACCATAACCACTGTACAATGTCCATGTCAAGCATTGGGATTCCTTCACATCTACATGCACCACTCATCCCATGTCTGTACATTGCATGCATTTGCTAAACCTGTGCCCACTATTATGTGCTATGGACACAGACACTGTCATCAGACATGGCAATCTATGTGTCACACAAGATAACACATGCAGCCATGGTATGTATACCATTGAGTGATGGTACACATGACATTGCAGAGCAGAAAATACTTGCACAGCAATGTTGTGTCCATGTACACATTGTGTTCCAGGGTGTAGCCAATCACTGAACAACTACACACATGCATCTAAGCCATGTATAATGTCATTAGATAGGGCTGTCTACACTTGCACTGCATGGTGTTGAGCAGCACATGGTCTGCATGCTGACACGTGTGTGGTGACTGTTTGCCTTGTGATACTGTCACCCACCATCACCCACTACTGTGGATGTGTTGGATTGCTGGTGTGTGTGTATGTGCTGTGGTGAGCAGTGTATTTCTGTGCATGTGTGTATGTGTGTATGTGTGCATGTGTGCATGTGTGCATGTGTACATGTGTACATGTGTGCATGTGTACATGTGTGCATGTGTGCATGTGTGCTAACATCATGTACAGAATGTAAAGTGTGTTTCCTGTCTTCCTTCCACAGGTGCTGAGTTGGGGTGGCTGAATGCAGCAGGGAACCTGATGTCACCGCCACTAATAGTGGAGATGATGAGACATGTATTGTAGCACATGAAGGTCTGACAGGGTCTGTCGTTGGTCCACCAATCGACAGTACACAGCGGTCTACCCCATCTATGCGCACACTCATACTGCCAATACATCCCTCGTCACCAATGGCCATAGCTGAGGGACAGCATACAGTTGGCATTGACCAGGAGAGTGTGGTACCTATGGCACGTGCATCCCCTTACAGCAGCCATAGCCGGATTACTGGAATAGTACCACATGGGCAGATGTCCAGGGGTTCTCGGGAGCACCACTGGTCGTATTGCCCCTGGCAGACGTGCCCCCGGAGGTATTACAACCTCCAGTATGTTCTGGGCTGTAATGCAGGCACGCATGGAATGGTACACCCGACAGGGACTAAGGGCACAGAGGGCCCATTACACTGCTATCAATGACAGCATCCGTGACCTTGCCGGTGCCATCCGGAATTACACCGAGGTCATTGATAGCCATTGGAGGGAGACATTAGATGTCCTTCACAATGTGTTAGCCATGGGCCAGGACCATGCGGGATGGATGGGAATCCAACGCGGATGTATGCCAGCAATAGCATCAGCCGGCAGTCATCGCGGATGGACCACGGATCACAGCCGCTCCTGCAGTGGCAGTACCAGCCCCAGCAATGCTGGGGCTGGCCTGTCCATTGACCATCCTACTAGACCATGTGCACGTGTCGCTGGCCAGTCCCAGCAGGGACATGGGTCCAGTCATCATACCTCTGCCTCTGATGATAGCACCCAGTAAGGATTGGTACCCGATACTGTCCATAGCACCCCTACTAGGCACAGGTACTGTGTCCGTGGCAGGAGACAGTGATCTGTATGGCCTAGCAGGTACAGTCTGTGGCTGTCCCACAACCTCCCGTATATGGCAGCCACATGGTGGAGTTGTGTGCATGCAGACACACACACATTTTACCATACAACTAGGGCTCACACATACACACACACACATTACATCAACATTTGCCCACGCAGTACTGTTGTCCCTCACACATACACACACACACACACACACACACACACACACACACACACACACACACACACACACACACACACACACACAGACATGCCGATTGGATGGGTCAATGTTGGGCTCTGGCAAACCTACAACACACCCTGTGCATATGATGACATCTGTGCCACCTCCTGTCATCTGTCACATTGATGCAAGAATAGGCTAACATGGTTGTGATGCACAGGGTGACATTATAGTAGTGTAGCAATAGTAGCAAGTTGCCAACAGGAAAGTGTACTGATATCCTTGTAGGTATATCTGAGCAGGCATTATGCATCACAGCTCTGATAGCTATTGTAGCATTGTTTACACCAGTGTTAGATATGTATGGTCCACCCATGTGCCACTTGGCTGAAGTGTACAGTGTTGCCAGCATGTGTTAGTGAGTGGACAGTACGTGTGTGATGTGTGCATTACAAATTAGCGTGTGTACATCTGTGAACATGGTGTGTGTGCACTGTCTGCATGTACGTGCATAGTGGACACATGGGATGTGCAACATACCCTGTTCTACACATTGTTAACATCTCATGGTATGTTTCGATGGCCAGTATGCATTCTAATACAGATATGTACTAACATGGGTACACATGTGTGTATGACATTGGTTGGCACTTTGCTGTGGGTGATACCGTTGATATCTGTCAATGATCTGCAGTCTGGTAGTATACACCCCCTCAACAGCATGACTATAACCAATCATTAGATGATGTCCTGACAAATGACTCACAGTTGTAGGGAACTCAGTAACAGTTGGATCCTTCCAGTACTATACTATAACAGTAACCAGTGGTATTGACCGCCACACATTTGTGGGACCACATCTGTGTGGCATATAGCCCTCTTAGGTACATGCAAACACACTAGGGATATGTCCATCCACATCTGGAAATGCATGCATTGGCTTACACTGCATTCCCTGGATAGGACGCATATCCTACACAAGGGTATCATATAGACAGACACCTGTTGTCCAATACATGCTGTATAGCAGTACGCCATCTATGGCATAGTCATCCACATTTACTATACATACTTTCCTGACAGTACCGCATAGGTGGTAGCCCTGAGCATGTATGTTGGGTACCAATATGTACAGACAGACACATGTTATGTCATCTGTCCCTTGGTATCCACATATCCATAGGTATTGTGGGGTCCCTCAATGTTTCACATAACACATTAGGGGCCTGCATGCATATCCACAGGGCTGGTGCACACCTATAATGACTGTCCATTATTGCCAGTCATTGTTGTGTATGAACATGTCTGACATATACCCCGGCAATTACCCTCACTCACAGTACTCTATAGTACGTGTCATGGGTGTGTGTGGCAGTGATGTCCTTGGCCATGGATCACTACATTGGCCGGGCTTGACGCATACATACATATGTGACCTATGATCTGAGAAGCAGCAGCACAATCTGTCGAAGGTTACAAATGTATTCATGTAGTATGCAGGCTTCACACCTATGTACTGATTGAGGTCACATGTACACAAATTTATTTGACTCACAGATACCCAATGTGTGCAATGCACATACTGTTTGAAACATATGTCATACCGTAGTAAAAGCAAAACTCACGCTGCATTAACCACCTGTGGCACACACACACACACACACACACACACACACACTCAGTGTTTGTAAGACTCAAACCCCTGCCTAACTATGTTATGATACTAGAAAAATACACATTAACACAGCATGCTCTATGCAATACTGGGTGGTTTTTGTTCTCCTTGAACATTTGTAGGATGCTGACATCATCAAACTTTCCAAAGAGGGGTGTACCTCTCTTAATGTGTTTTGCCAGTCTCCAAAAAGGCTACTGCTCTCAAAGGAAATCACACACACTTGGCGTTTGCAGGACTCAAACCCCTACCTAACTATGTTATGATACTAGAAAGATATGCATTAACACGGTGCGCTATATGCAATATTGGGTGGTTTCTGTTTTCCTTGAACATTTGTAGGATGCTGACATCCTTGAACTTTCCAAAGAGGGATGTACTTCTTTTAATGTGTTTTCCCAGTCTCCTCCTCTCAGAGGAAATCATACACATACACACACCCCCGATTCGCATTTGCAGGATTCAAACCCCTATCTGACTATGTTATGACATTAGAGAGATCTGCATTAACACGGCACGCTATATGCATTACTGGGTGGTTTCTGTTCTCCTTGAATATTTGTAGGATGCTGACATCATCAGACTTTCCAAAGAGAGATGTACTTCTTTTAATGTGTTTCTCACACACACACCCCCCACTTGGCGTTTGCTAGACTCAAACCCCTATCTGACTATGTAATGATATTAGAGAGATACACATTAACACAGCATGCTATATGCATTACTGGGTGGTTTTTGTTCTCCTTGAATATCTGTAGGATGCTGACATCATCAGACTTTCCAAAGAGGGATGTACCTCTCTTAATGTGTTTTCCCAGTCTCCAAAAAGGCTACTCCTCTCAAAGGAAATCACACACATACACACACACTTGGTGTTTGCAGGACTCAAACTACCTAACTATGTTATGATACTAGAGATACGCATTAACACCACGCGCTATATGCTTTACTGGGTGGTTTCTTTTCTCTTGGTATATTTGTAGGATGATGACATCATCAGACTGGACATGGTAATGCGTGTACACATTTTTATGCAATTTAGGAATGATCCATGTAGGTCAGCAGGTATCAACAGCTTGTACAGGACCCTGTGAGTCTCACCTTGTGTGATCTATCTGTGGACATATTGACATCCCTTCATATGTCAACACATATCTATGCACAGATTGTTGGTTTTGTGGATGCGACATGTGTCTGTGATGTTGATGAAGAGCTGTTCAAAGTCTGTGTGGGACATGTGTAGCTCTGTTCCATGATGTATGTCCTGAGTGGCTGCCTTGCAGATCGTGCAGCATGCTTGGGAACCATGATCTGCACATGAACATACCACAGTTGGTAGGGTTGTGTGTTTGTCAGTTTCCAATAGCTCTGTTTATGACTTATGCCACGATGCACTCCATGGCCTTGCAGATCAGACTTTATAGGCTTACTGGACTATACTTCCCATGGTGTGTTCTTTATCCACACATGTGGGGAGTGCCATATGTTGCTGTAACACATTTGACAGTTCCAGGTCCTGTGGAGTGGGTGAGGCTCAACAGACTGTTCAGGTGCAGGATCTGTTTGTTCTGTAGTGCATGCATGACACATATTGGGAAACAATGTAATCCAATTGCTGCCATGCTTTTGGCTTGGGGGGAGCTGTTCAGCCATTCTACACGTGATATCTCCTGGTATGATGTCAGGGACTTTCGTCAGTGGGGGGTGGGTATGTATACATGGGACTGTCTGACAGGATGTCGGCAATGTCAGTAAGGTACAGTTGTCCCTGACTCAGCACATATATGCGTGTACATTACTATTTATTACATAGCTGAAGGACAGGCCATGATTCTCAGTCTGGACTCCTTCTCAGCTACTCTTTGCAAAACACCGACAAACCTGAGCACTAATCCCGGTTATACTCTTTTACACACTTAACACCCTACTGATCCTTTGTGATCAGGCTACAGAGTATGACATCATAATACACTGGCATGTCCAGGGGTCAGTTTCATGTGTACTCTCCAGTCCAGCTAGTGAATATTGTGGTTATGACACAATGTCACATCTGCCTCATGTACACAGACAACCCTCTCCTCCTCACATCACACTCACATATATGTGGGAGATGTAACAATACTGACATACAGGACACTGAGCTCTCTCGACCCATGACTGGCATAGTCTATCAGGTGGTGAGGGTGACCACACACACCACATATCAGTCTCAAATACACCGATAGTGACAGCAAACAAACCACATTATCACACATACACATATTCGGAGGCTCTACATACACTCTGCCTAAGCAGCAGAGACCTCCAAAGCAGACACACATACAACTGCTACCCCACTACAATGCCCACATGTCACACAGTTCACAATGTCAGTGTGCCACACAGTCACTGCCTTTTGGGCTAAACAACACACCTGATACACTTGTTATAGGTGACACTTAATGTCAAACACACTATCGTCCCACTCACCAGGCCAAACAAGGGAATAGTCACTTTGAGCTGTCTCTCAGATGCCAGGATCCACCACATAACACATGCACTCAGGTCACTCCAAATCAAGTCCAGGACTGGCTCCATCATTGTCCATGCTGGTGCATACAACCTCAGACGTTCCTCCCTGGACCACATGACATGAAACATAGAGGAACTCTGTGATCATGTAGCCCAGCCCGGTATTACCCTGACCTTGTCTAGCATCTTACACTCACCAAGTATGATGTCACAGTATACAAACATACTGATCACATTTATTAACAGTTGGCTAACATATTGGTGTTATTTAAAGGGGATACAGTGTCTGTCACCCTGGGGTGACATGCTTGACATGCCATGTAGCTTCCCTATGGACAGCTACACCTGTCACCCTTGGACTTTTGAATACCGGAAAGGGCACTTGTTGCCACCATACTGCCCTATTTAAGTAGGGCTCAAAGGACAGAACCACCTCCATAGACATTACAGAGTACACAACACTGAGGGTAATGCTGCTCAACACCAGATATATTACCCTCAAATTGCGCCCACTCAGGAATCTCTTCAGTATGGAGGATAGGATAGCAATATCTGCGCACTAACAGACACATGACTCAGGCTCCCACATGCACACCAGCACTACCAGGTTGTATTTAGTACCATGCTTTCTGACCACATAACTCAGAATGGCCAACACATATAGGGGGAATATCCATATACATCACCGATACACAAAGCTCCGGGTTGGTAGCACTGCACAATGCATCATGGACCATACATATGCACCTAACATTGTGCAAATCTGCCTTTTTGTTTGTTGCCTGCTACACACCACACTCTCCAACTCAGCAACCTCACTCAGCTTTCCTGGGAACACTGGACAATATGAATGTCTCCCCAAACACCATTATATTGGGTGATGTCAAATACCCACACATTGACTGTGGATAGTACTCAGGCCCCAACACCCTCGCCCAACAGTTGCTACTATTTCTAAACTCATATGCTATGGCACAACCAGTCACCACACCCACAAGAGGGGACAACATATTGGACATAATCATCACCGACATGGGATTGCTATGTTCCACGCCTGCGATATACCCCTCATTGGTAAGGGCAGAACATACTTTATCTCAATGGACATCCATATCCCATCCCCACACCCATCCTAGGTAATCTTGGTGAACTTCCCAAAAGCAAACGTCACACTTCTCCAAACCACGGTGGTATCCTTCAGAGACCCTGGGTCAGTGGTAAGTATGGCTCAGACTGCTGATTCCTTTACATACACATTCTATGGACACCTAGTGGAATGCATGGATCGTTACATCCAAAATAACAACTGGACTCACTCCTCCAATGGCAGTAGACCTGTCTGGTAGACTCCAGCTATTAATACGCTTTACAACAAATGGAGGAAGCTACTACATGATAGAGCACAATCCCAGACAGAGAAGGCATCTGTGATCTGTACTAGCAGACTGCTACAATCACTCGGGTATTTATGTCAGGCACGCTTCCAACGGACAATTGCACCAGACACGTCGGACACTCACAAGGCCTTCTTCAGTTGATTCAGGTACCTGGCTGGACACTCACTGATATGCTGTGTGTTACTGCATACTGACTAAACATACCCTGAACCCACTGACATTGCCATCATCCTGGCAAACAGGTTCAGTGCAGATGTGTCCCCCCATCCCCCCTAAGGTGGTACTGTCCATACCAACAGAGTGTAACCTCTCAGACATCACGAGTAAACAGGTGAGTGCTGCCCTCCCCACAGTGGACAGCAAAGCATCAATGGGACCAGATGGTGTCCCAGCCTGTGTCGTACACAGCCTTCATGACAGACGTAACACTCACATTACGTCACTGTTCGACATAAGAGTTACTGCAGGATATGTAGCCACGGAATGGCGACAGCGATAGTGGTCCCGCTCCACTGAATACTGCCACAACAGACCACAGACAATATCAGCCTAAAAGGCTAACTAGCCTGTTCTGCAAAGCTATGGAGTATATTGTAATGGGTCTCAAGCACATAGTCATGGGAAGCCTACAGACACTGGGTCCTACACATTACAGTATTGTTGTGGGCAGATCTTGCCTGTTGGACCTGTTCATATTCTTTCAACAGTTACCAGGTCCATCAGTGTTGGGACGGTTTTCCACACAGCCTGCCTGGACCTTGCACAGCCCTTTAACACAATATCCCACTCGGCCATTATGCATAGGCTCATCAGCATCAATATCAACACATATCTGACACGATGAATTGCTACCTGGAGTAGGGATAGCACCCACATGCTCAGTGTTGCAGGTGCCATGTCTGACTATACACCAGTTGCACATGGCATCCCACAAGGCTCAGTCCTGGGACCTCTCTTGTTCAGTATATATTTGTGTGATGTACAGGCTATCACAGGAGGGATATGGCTGCCCATGTTCGCAGATGACTGGAAACTGGGTGTCATAATCAGCTCTCCTGCTGGCACATGCATACTCATACAGGGTCTCACAGAGATAGATTGACTGGTGCCTGAGCCATGGCCCACGGCTACATGCCATTAGTTGCATAGTCATCCCCTTTGAGGATGACAAGATGCCCAAACATTTCCACATAGGTTGTAATCCATTGCATACAGTAGTAGTTGTTACAGGTTTGGGGACACGACCTGTTCGTACTCTCGCCTTTGACAATCCTATTGCCATAGTGGTTAGACAGTACGTCTACATAGCCCACCATATCCCACATGGTTTCACATGTTGATCACGTGTGGTCATTGTGCCCCTATACTCTTCATGACCATGCTTGGTTACTATGCCACCTTTGGGATGTACCTTACCTGACACCTGCAGCAACTGTAATGGCCACAAATGTTACTCTTTGAGCACATGTAGGGACTCACACAGATGCCCTGCACAGTTCCGATACAGTAACTCCAGCTCTACTCAGTCACTTACCACCTACACGGATGTGTTATGTGCCAGTATTTGAAGGCAATATCTGACCCAGACTTACTGGACATGCTCCTCCTCAGGATATCCGACTCCTTTGCTGCTACACACACCAGGGACATATACCTCAGCACTGATGTTAAAAGGACATGCTGGGGGGACAGATTATTATCAGAAAGCCTCCACTCACTCCAGAGTTTAGTCCCAGTTCTGCATAAGCAGAGCCACCCACTGACCACCTACAGGTGACATCTTGACAAGTGGATGGGTGATTGCATGTTTACCCACGGGATATCTTCTGGGTCCCTGCTAGACAGAGGCACAATACACTGAACGTAAATGGGCTATCTTGTGTGACCTACTATTCACAGGCACAGTGCTCTGATTTGACTTGGTTGCAGTAGTCAAACATACTCTGGCTATGCTTGTACATGCCCTAGGGCAGATAGCCTAGTATCAACCTCTGAACCTATGATCATTTTCATGATACACAATGTTTATTGCTGATACTGTTTTCAGGTTTTTATCATATTTGCTTTCACACTTTATATGAACCACTTAGGTATCTGCAGAACATATTTGCCTATGGCAGGGTTCCACTATATTATATACATGTCTGTTGTCATATAAGTGTGTGCACAGGACAGATTGCTGTGTAGTGAGAGGTTCCTGTGTTAGCACATGCAACTGCCTGCTATGTGTGGCCCAATGCTGTACTCCAACATGGCCTAAATGTGTGAGCATGCCCAGTTAAGACTGTCAGTGTTCTGTTGCCTGATATTTGTCTCATGTATTCAAGTATGTGAGCATGCCCAGTGTGACCTTTCAGTATGTTGCTGTCTGAGGTCCACTACATTTGTTGATGTATGTCTACAAGTCCATTATTAACATTTGTACTGTGTGTGTTGAAAGTCAGGTTCTGTTCTTACTGCAGGACTCACCTTTATGTCATAACTCGACAGGGATTATGCTGTGCCTGCAGGGTTTCCGTGAAATACTTTGCATAGACTTATCAACATTTCTTCATACAAGTTAACCACTGCACCGCTGTCATGGTTTAGTGGTTCAGTACTATGACTACAGTGCACAGTATCCTGGGTTTGAGGCCCATTGCCACTTATATTTTCATACTGAGCAGACCAGACTGCTTAGGGGCCAGTAGAGCAAATATGAGCATGTTGGCTTTTGTTCAGCTATGCCCTACATAGACCCAGCTTGTCCAACATCACTCAATATTAACCATCATTGCTGGACATTAGTCAATATTACTCTACATTGACCACATTTGTAGTAGTTGGTGTGTGCGATTTTGTTTACATTGACTTCATGATGGTAAATGCTGTTTAGCACTGCTTTATATGGTTAACCCATGCCAATCATGCCTCAGGTTTTGATGCAGGGATGCCTATGTCGGATGCACATACTACACTCCCTATACATGTTTGAAAGCAGATAGTGTCAACGTAGGCATCCCTTTTACTATATTTGCGGGTCAGAGAGAGGTATAATTTCCAGAGTTCCTACTGAGCCAGTGTATGTGCTATGCGTTGCCTCTTTGCCAAGGCCAAAGCATACTGGGCAGCCTCCTTCTGCCTACTGGGGCAGGCTCAGGTTGTTCCTCCTCCGAGTCACACTCTGCCTGTGATGGCCTTGGCAATGGTGGGGGGCTGTTTGGCACAGACCTATGCTGGTCCTGCTGCAGCTGTTTTCGCAGGATCACATTATGTACCATAGCACATACCATGACAATTTAGGTACATGTAGTTGGTGAGTACTGCAAGGCTCCACCAGATGTGTCCAGGCACCGGAACCATGACTTGAGCAGCCCAAACACACGCTTGATTACATTTCATGTTTGTGCGTGTGCTTCATTTTGTTGTTCCTGTTCAGGTGTGTGTGCATTTCTGATGGGTGTCATCAGCCACGGCTCCAGTGCATAGCCAGCATCCCCCACTAGGTGACCATGTGGGATGTCCCCATTGGCAAATGTCTGGTACAGCTGCATCAGATGCCAGATATGGGAATCATGGTAGCTTCCAGGGCAGCCAGCACACACATTCAGTATTATGCCCTGGGCATCACACATGACCTGGCAGTTGATGGAGGGGAAGCCCTAGCGGTTGAAGTAGACCCTACCCCGCTCACCGGCTGGTGCTTTGATGTATATGTGAGTGCAATCTATTGCACCCACTACCTCAGGGTATTCGGCTATTTGCTGGAAGAGCTGCATATTGCTGGCCAATACCTCACAGGAATTGGGGAAATATACATGATCACTGAGATGCGCTGACATGGCATCCAGGAACTGGTGCAATACCCTGGATGCTGATGCCTGTGATATCCCCATCATATCACCAGTTGGTCTCTGGAAGGTACCTGCTGCTAATATTCTTAGGCCAACACATACCTTAGTTTCCACTGGGATGGGTTCCCCTCTGATGGTTCTGTGTGTGAGGCATGGCCTGCACAGTTCAACAATTTGCTGCAAGAGGTCTCTGTCCACTCTATAGTGCTCCACTATCTCCAGCTCATGTAGCCTCTGGTTGGTAACCCTGGGCCTGTACACTCTTCTCCGTCTCCTCACTGTGGGTTGTCCGGCAGCATTTGCATTATCACCACCCTCAGCATTTTGCATATGTCACCTTATAACAACAATGGCAGCCCCTAACATTTTTTGTCTCAGTGCAGTCTTTTCAGTTTTCACTTCTATTAGCTTACTGCAGTGTTGCAGTGTCTCTTGAGAGAAACATAATGGACTGTTGTTTGCAGACTTTTAAGTGCTGGGCTGGGCTAGTCTTCTGCCTGGGTAATTGCCTGATTCTGATTGTTTTCACCTGCTAGCTCTGCTAGTACTCCCTGGTAACTTCCACTATTTGGTGTGCTTCCTATTTCCCTACTGTTGCCTCAGGGGGGAGCACTGCGCACACAAGAGCGAACACTCGCACAGCAGCTAACAAGCGCGCACACATGCTTACATGGACTAAAGCTTGCTTATTCTTCTCAAAATGTGCACACTATGGTGCAAACGCGCTTACAACTGTTTACACGGCCTTACATATGCTTACTCCAGCTTACACATGCGCACACATGCTAACACGCGCACACATTGTCTTACTCGGGTCTACTGGCGTGCACACGTGTGCATGCACGCTCAGCAAGAAACTTTGGTGTTATCCACGGCATACACCTTCGATTTCTTGACTTTACCTGGCCTACCTGTTGACACACCTCTTTCACTATTATGTAAATGTAAGCTGACACATGACACTCTGCTCCAATGAGCTTCACTCCTTTCATACATACCCCCCTCATGATGTCACCTATCTTCTATTCTGTTACTCCCCTTATCCTACTCCTACACTCCACTGACTCTGCTCATTTGCTATGTAAACTTGTGATTCACTATCATAACTGATTTGCATAGGATTGCCTACTAATGCTTAGTTGCATCTCTTAGACTGTGCTTTCCTCCTTAGCAACCTCTACTCGGTGGCCATGTTGTCTTCTGCCTGCCATTCCCTTGCATTGTAAATTCATTTTAGCTATAAAATCCACATTTGTGGATCTTAATTATTAAATTTCTGCTTTTTAGGGTGCAGCGCATTTGCGCGGCGCTGTGCTATGGTTAAACCCCAGAGATTGGGATAAAAAAAAATAGTTGTTTTATTTTTAATTTGCATCACTTCCCGTTGCCAATGGCCGCATGTTTGGCCATTGGCATGCTTCCTCCTGTGAATGCATGCTTTTTTTCCAGCTGACACAGCTCCGTTTTGTTATTTGCAGAACCGTACTCAGTTATCAACTGAATACATTTCTGCAAATAACACTACTCCTACTCAGACAGGTTCAGTTTTCCTGGATCGCAAATTTACCTCATTTGCATGGCTTTCATCTGCAATTGAGGTAATTTGCATATCCCAGCCCTGTCCGTGTAGGACTAGTTTGGAGAGCTCAGTTGCACGCCCCTACCAGCTGTTCCTGGATCGCTCGGCGGACATGCTGGCTGCATGGAGTCTTACTCTACTCTAAGACTCCGTGTAAGCCTTCATGAATCCAACCCTATATCTCACTTCCTAAGTCAACTTATACTCAGTCTTTTTCCTTTCAACCAGTATCCTTCACAATAATCAAGAAATACTGCAAACAAATTAAGCCAAGTACACTAGTTCCAGATGGAAATCCTGGTGACTCCCTTAAGATAGCAGCCAGCTCAATTTCCTTTCCAGTGTCCATCTCATAAACAGGTCTGTTCAGAAATTGAATGTCCCAGCCTTATGGAAAAAATCTCACCTCATCCCACTTCACAAACTCCAATAATATATCCAGGTTTGGACCCATTGCCATTCTCTCTCCACTTTCAAAAATCCTTGAAAAATGCATTTTATAATCAATGACTAATTTACAAACAACCTTATTACCACCACACAACATGGTTTCAGACCAGGACACAGCACCACTGCAGCTCTCCTGGACTTCATCAACATTAGTAATCTAGCCAGAGACAAAGGCCAACTGGTTTCTGCCATGTTTCTGGATCTATCTAAAGCTGTCAGTACAATTTCCCACAGTTTACTTCTAAAACAGCTCTCTTCATTTGGCCTATCCAAAACTACACCAACTTGTTCTCCAGCTACCTTTCCAATGGACTCCAGTCTATTAAATGGATTAATTCTTACTCATCCCTTTTACCCAACAAAACAGGTGTTCTCCAAGGTTCTATTCTGGGGTAACTTATTTTCAACATATTTGCCAACAACATACACCAAATGTTAAGCATCACTCATAGAGTACACTGGCAATGCCACTTAAATCTCTTCATCTGTTCTCTTGGTGACCCAAATACTCTACAACACATCACACAAGAGCTACTTTCATCAGTTGAAAGCTGACTCAACAACTCCCAGCTCCTACACAATCCAAAAAAAATAAATAAATAAAAAAGCAAAGCTGCTATTATTTCTCTCAATCTCCCTTATACACTTCAAGCAAAAGTGCTTAGCTATAGCCTCTGCGTCTGATAATACTCCTAGAGAAGTAATCATCCATACAAAGCTACAAGGCATGTCAATTTATGATAATCTGCAATTTGACTTGCATATGCAACAGATTATCAAAAAACTCACCAAAAATTAGGGACACTCTACAGAGTAAAAAACTACTTAACTGACTCATGCAGGACATTTTTGATCTCTATAGCCTTACTCGCTTCTTTACCATATGGTTCTACAGAACTACTTAACCTTCAAGCTTCCATCCAAAATAAACTAAAATGTCAACATTTGCCACTAACTCATCAAACATAAGCCATTACTGCTTAGCCTGAAACAGCTTGATTGGCTTCAGTTACCCAAGCAACTCACTTACATGCAACTACTCCTAGTCCACAAATTAAGGTACAAAGCAGAACAAAGTAAAGCCCTACTAGACTTATTACATACACACACCCTTACCAGACCACTTCAATATGAAAACAAAATGCTCCTCATTGCCTATAAACCACATCGGTCAGCAGGAAGCATTCTCACTCTATTCCAACTATGTTGCACCCTCCTGAAACTCTATCCCCCTATTCCTTAAACATGCTAGCAGCCTTCCTAACTTCAAAACCAATATAGAAATATCTATCTGATACCTGAAACTGTACATGCATAACCCTGAAAAAAAGATGCATGACCACCTACTCACTGTAACTATGCATTTCTCAGTCTTAATGCATTAACACCTTCATATCATACCAGGTAGTAATGACCTAACATCAAAAAAAGCTCTCAATTTAATGATATTGTGCGACTAATGTATATTCTTCTACCTCTTCAGCTGACACTTTCTACTTTTTACTTTCCTCTCTCATGTCCTTCCATAACATTGTCATCTCCCTAATAATAAACTCTCTCCATATCCTTAATTTTCCTTCCTGTTCATTACTCTCCCTCATATCATTCTATTGCTTCACCTATATTGGCAGCATAATATGCTATTATTTCTCACATTCATATAGTTTTAGAAATATAGTCAGTATTTTGAAAACTGTGTATTACTTTACTTGACATAGGCTCTCCACCTCTTCAAACTGGCCTGGTATGTGCAGTTCATATCGCATTGTTGATCATAGTTTATCCTAGTAATATTCTATAAATACATCTCAAACTTTTTGTGCTTCATCTTTTGTGAGGATTTTCTCCCTTTGTATATAATTTACTTATCGGTTATTTTTAAATGTCTTTTGTGTGTATTTTGTGGAAACTCAGCCATCTGTTTTAATGTTTTTTAATCTGTCATGGAGCTTTTCTCCCCTGGTCTCTGCTAAAAATGAGCTATTGGATCAGTCGGACTTTCCTGGCTACCGAAGGACAAATAAATAAATAAATAAATGACAACGCTGTTTTCTTATGTACAAAGATCGCTGTCTAAGCATGAAAGTACTGTAATTTTCAACACTTAATGCTGCAGTCAGTATGTAAGAACAAATTTATGCACTGCTACCTTAAAAAAGTGTTTGTGAATGTGTGTGTGTGTGTGTGTGTGTGTGTGTGTGTGTGTGTGTGTGTGTGTGTGTATGTTTGTGTGTGCGCGTGTGCACTTGCATACATTATGTGCACTGCTTTCCTGTACAGTGAGTGCCCTCTCTCTGCTGGCCATTCTGCATTATTTTACACCTATGGTTGTGAGAATTTGTGTCAGTGTTTCACGTTACACTCTGTTCCTGCAAATTTTGTCACATTGTTTACCAGTATAAATGTAAGTGTCCTGCTTCATTACATTTTGCTTAATGTTGTTCTTTGTAATTCCTTAAGTTTCTTATTAGAGTTTCTTGCTTTTTAATGCCATATTTAAGTTTGAAAGTGGATATTTCTCTATATACAGCAGTGAGAATGACATTGATTACTCATGTTCCAAATCCATATTTATAGTAGCATAGCTTGAATCACATAAATTTAATGTTTTGCAGTCTGTTTTCTTTTGTAGCAAGCAAAATGTTTACCTCAAAGCAATTCATGCAAAAATGCATACTGAAGAATCAGGCTGTACCCTTGGATATTTAAAGGTTATGCAAACAATTTCCATAGCCTAATCCCAGGTACTGTGACCCTGCAGTAACATAAACTGTTTTTTTTTTTGGGGGGGGGGGGTTTAGACTTGTCTTTTATGTTAATCTGTTAGTCAGAATATTGGTATGATATTTAGATTGCAATGATTGATAAAGAATATAGTCTTATTCCTAATTATTTTTAAGTAACTGGTTGTTACTACACAAAATTAAAGCCAAAGCACTGAACAGAGAAACACTGCATTAAATATAACATACAATCATACCATTGAACTGTCCAGATTTTCACTGAAAGTTCCAATTTTTGCCTTATATTTTTGGTGTATTCTGCATAAAATTTCTGGTTTTCTGAATTTCTGTGACAAATCAGTGAAGAACATATTCACTAAATAATGACGGACATCTGAATTTCAGACTTCAAATCCTTCAGGAAATGCAAGGTAATACAAGACGTTTTATTCTAGCAACTTTCTAAGTTTATATGAGCAATATTTAAAATGTGCCCCTATTTGGGGGGCTTTGTCCCCCCCATTATTTTTGTCTTTGTCCAGATTTCTTCTACTAATAGGTTGCAATACTTTTTATATAAACTGCTCTAAAAATTCTCTTCAGATCCACTAGATGGTACTGTTTTACTAATACAGTAAATCCATATTCTGTCTGAGATGTTGTTATCTGTGTATTGTTCACATTACATAATGCATTATATTTTTGACTTGTATCTGAAGGCATGGCCCAAATAAGTGAGAGTTAACCTGACCCCTCAGAATTACTGCTGCAATATTTTTTAAATAAAATATATATGAATTTCTGGAGAGCGTGTTCTAACAATGGTGCTCTAAATTTATCATCAAGGAATGCATTTTAATATTTTTACAAATGTGGTACTGTGATCAGAATGCTCATGTAATGTGCAGTTCTTTGTCCTGAAATTATAACACCTTACCTAAAGGCTGCTTTTACAAAGAATTGAATCATACTAACATCACATCACATTGCCGAGAACTGCCATTCCTGATTTTTTGCAATATATAGTTTTATTTATTTATTTTACATTTGTTAACCGGGCTAGTCTGGCTGGATACATGTCCATTTTCAGCAGAGGCCCGAGGAGAAAAGCTCCACTATCAGACTAAGATGCTACAGTTTACGAAGTCACTAATAAACTAACAATAAAAATAACAATAAAAATAAAAATAAAAATAAAAAATAAAAATAATGTAATAAGGCAAAAAATAAATGCATATACAGTTTTCCTGGAGTAGTCTGACTAGATGACAATCAAAATTCAGTCAAGGGGCTGAGGAGAAAAGCTCCAGTATCTTAAAATACAATTGATAGTTAAAACAATATCACTAGTCACTAGTCATGACAGCAAATCAGGTATTGGCAAAAAGCAAGAAAACAGTTAATAGACAGTGTTAAATATGCAGGTTGGTAGTGTATCAGGTATTATGTAGTTAGAGATGAGGAAAAGGCAGAAATGGAGTAAACAGAATGTGGAAAAAGTACAGTTTCTGTAAGGAACAAGTATTATGGACTTAGTAAGGCTAAGGAGTAGCCAGTAGGAAAAGGAGAGGGGGAAACAAAGATAGTGATGGATGCAAAAGGTAGCAGGATTATAGGAGGTCAGCTCAAAGAAGCAAGAGACAGAAAAACAGATGGTCAGAGGGGAAGTCAAACAGAAATTTGAAGAAAACAGTGATGGTACAAAAAAAGGGGACTGAGGAAGTCAGTCTAAAATTGAACAGAAGAGCGAAAGTACACAGGAGCAGACTGGAGAGAGTAATAAATTTGCTGAGCTCAGTCGGGATTGCAGCAGGGGCATAGCCAGTGAATTCGTAGGTGAGTTTTCATCTGTTTTTTGAAAAGGTGACATGAGCTTAGGGAGGTCAGTTCTGTGGGAAGTTTATTCCAATATGAACCTATAGTGTTTGCAAATAAGGAATCACCTGATTTATTATGAGATTTCAAAGTATTAACTAGTAGCTTGTTGGCTGATCTAAGTGTAGTGAGATTTTTATAAGGTGTGATGAGTTTATTTAGTATGGGTGTATTGGAGGGGTAATGTAGAATTTTAAAAGTGATGATCAGTTGCTGTAGGAGTATTAGGTTTGGAAGTTCAAGCCAGTTTAGTTTCTTTAAGTTAAGACAGTGGTGAGTTTGGAATAGAGAGCCAGTGGCAAATCTGGCTATACTGTGGTAAGCTGTATTCAGTTTCTGAAGATTAGCTTTAGATATGTTGATAAAGGAAGGAGAGGCATAAATTAATGTAGAAATGAGGTGAGTTTGGGCTAGAGCCACTCGGGAAGTAGCAGTAAGAAAGGGCTTAAGTCTGTAAAGGGCACCAATCTTTTTATTGACTGTCTTGATAGTTAAATCAATGTGATAGTCAAAATTTAGCTGATTGTCTATGGTGACGCCTAGCAGTTTAGTGGAATAGTCAGGTTTGATGACAGTGCCATTACAGGATACAATGGAAAAAGTGATTGGGGTGGATTTAAAGGTTGGGGTGAAGAGTAGTAGTTTGGTTTTTTTGGGATTTAGGAGGAGACAGATATGTTGAAACCATTTTTCTGCTGCAGTGAAGTGCAGTGATGCAGATTTTGAGTGAGAAGAGAGAGACAGAAAGAAAGACACAGTGGGTGTATGTGCATGTGTGGTGTGTGTGTGTGTGTGTGTGTGTGTGTGTGTGTGTGTGTGTGTGTGTGTGTGTGTTTGTGCGTGTGTTTGCCTCAAAGAAAAAATAGAATCATGTGACATCCTTGTCATGAAATGGATCATGTATGCACCCTTTGAAGTATATATAAATAATTAACATAATTATATGTAAATGTATCACAAAATGCAGACATTGGTTTGACTCTTACCACCACCATTTGTTTCTAGTTTTGTTTATGAAACTGAATCAGTTGGTTAAGCTTTTGGGTCACCCGTCAATAAAAGTTGTTTTATCCAGAGAAACTTACTAGATCAACGAAGATTAAACAATTAACAACTATTCTGGACTTTTTACATTTAAGTGAAATTATACTTGGCAGAAAACGATTCATCTAATCTTATTGACTGAATCTCACCTATGACCAAAGTTTGTCTGAGCAGGTGAACTATGGTGCCCACCTCCACTTACTAAATATATCCCGCTCTTGAGTCATAACATTTCTTTGCATTCAGTTGTTCATAAAATTTGTTGAATAGGATTCAAGGAATCTAATTTCATCAAACATTGCTGTGGGCAATGACAGGAAAACCTTAAATATCATAAACTTGCAAACTGGTCTCTAAGAAAGCACACTGCTCATTTAATAATATCTAAGAGATAAAGTAGCGTTTATTTATCTCTGTCTCTCTGCCAGAATATATTTTAATTCAGCATCACCTCAAGTACACAGCTAAGTTATATTTTGTAAATATTCTAATATAATGTGATTTCATCCAATGCTCCTTTTTCCATTTTGCACATGTGGTTGGGGTGTCATTTCATCAGTGACAATCATCTAGAGCCAAGGTTCACACCACAGGGTGGCTAGCCTTGCTGCGGTTATTCTTCCATACCTCACACTCGCATATGCACACTCACACCTATAGCTGATTTACAGTGTCCATTCTACCTGCTGCATGTCTCTGGAATGTGTGGAGGAAACCAGAGCACTTGGAGAAAACTAATGCATACACAGGAATGACATATAGGCTCTCTACATGAGACACCCCAGCTGAGAAATGTGAATGTTGCCTTATTTTTATCATTGGTTATAACATGATATAAATATTCATCTGCGTCACACTAAGGGTAGTAGTTAACCATAGCAGCAGCACTGAGTAAACACAGAAACTCCTCTCACCTCAGTCAGTCCCCTTTACACATACTTAAGCACAATTAAAACATACACACGTGTACACACACTACATACCCCATAAATGTCCTTGTTGTCAAAATGTCCACGATGTCTCCTTCTCCCCTGCCCAGATGATTATAATTAGTCATTAAGGCCAAAGAATTGAGTTTTATACTTCATATCCTTCAATAAATAATTGCTAGAGCAAAAGCTGTTTATGATGTTGAGAGGTACACCAAACATTTTCTGTCCTTCTCATTGATACACTATGACATGTTGCAGGCATGAGATCCTTCATATCTATATAAAAAAACTCCTGTTGCAGGGTATTTCTTGTGTAAAGGATGAGCAGTTTAAATTCCTTCCGCCCGGTATTGTATTTCAGTAAATATTGCATAAAATTTCCTTGATGTCTAGTGGACTAATATACTCTGTCACAGGTTGGAAGGTACAGGGTTTGAAGCAGGTTTAGTGCCTTTTATGGCATGCTTCTTACCATGGTGTCTAGTGGTTCCCTGCACTTCCTTTTTCAATATGTACTCTTAAGGAATGATATATTGAGTATCCCTGATGCCTAGTGTTCTCTCATCTTCAATCCCTGTAAGGTTTAAGTGCCACTTAGTCATGCCTTATTGAGTATCCTTGGTCTCTAGTGTTTCCCCAACTTCGTAAATCCATTAGGGTGTCTGTATTACTCTGGCATGACTATACAGTTATCTCTGGTGGGAAGTGGTTCCCCCCACCCAGTACTGCAGGTTCTGCTCATTAGTCAAGGGGTGGGTGGCTGTATGACCACCACTTCAACCACCTTCACATGCACACACATTACGTGTGTGTACACACACACACACACACACACACACACACACACACACACACACACACACACACACACACACACACAAAACAACCCTGTCCACACCTGATCATACTAACAGACAGACATCCATTCACTCATACATACATACATACACATACAGCCTGTATAACTTACCATACCTTCCCTACCACTATCTTCAAGGCAGACATATACACACACACACACACACACACACACACACACACACACACACACACACACACACACACACACAAAACCCCTCACATATACAACTCCAAAACTTGCTTTACATCCAGACTCCCCAGAACTTACCTCAACCATGATGGGTGAACATGGCCAACTACTGCAATATGCAAGGAGCAGCTGTGCAATTCCAATAGAGCTGTCTATGAATTCAAAAAGGATACCTTGAAATAAACACATTTATAAATTCCCTCTTGTAATTCTTTTTAGAATACTCGTTTCTGAAAAATGTTAATTGTGTGTTGAGCACTTCATTCTATTTTACATACTTTTTTCTTGTTTACTTAGCAGACCTAGAAATGGCCCACTCAGATCCATGAACTACACCCTTAAATGCATGCTTGCGTAAATTTGATGAGCTTGAAGGCAAAACCAATGGTGTGTTGGAGAAAAAAAAATGATGTTGGCAGTTGAAATTAAATGCATTCAGAAAATCAGGAGTTAACTACTATTGCTCTATTAAGAGTGTGTTGAATTAAAGCTGCCAGACAATCTTTAAAGGTTTTTTTAGGAATTGTTTGAGGAATATTTTTATGTACTAAAATTATACTATGTAATAATAAAAAATGAGTTGTAGAATGTGTGTGTGCATATATATATATATATATATATATATATATATATATATATAGATATATATACACACACACACACACACACACACATATATATATATATATATATATATATATATATATATATATATAGTTACTTTAACTTCAATTCTGCTGTGATTAGATTTATTGCATCACACCAGAGATGTAAACAGCAAATTCAAAATGCACATTTTTTTTCATCCCGCTATTACCATGTAGTAAATTTCCCCATTTACCATACTGGTGGACGCTCATGTACACTCATGTACAAACCTGCACACTTTTAAACATTACTACTTTGCTTCATCCACTGTTTTCTGTATTTTTGTGTGTTTTTCTACTAGTTTTCATTGCATAAACATGTTTTTGTGGTTGTAAACATCAAAACTGTCATGAGAGTTTCTTTTTTTTTCTTGCAAATCAATGACATTTTTTTCTGAGCTTTTAACTTCGTTATTGTGCAATACACATGGATGGATATTTACTAGATATTATTAAGACAGATGTATTTTTATACTTATACTGTTTTAGTTTGATTATGTTTATGATTAGATAGCTATGTGTTATTTCTTGTTTTTAGTTCTTGTCACAGACCTGATGAAGGCTTTATTGCATTAGTTATTAGTTAAAAGTCTTTTCTTGCATATATTTTTATGTATATGTATATGTCATGCCTTTCTTCATACCTGATCTTGGAATGTGGGCTGCAAATAGAGAGGTACCCCCAGATTTACTAATCTTCTGTGCAGGACTAGCTTAGTCCTGCATGAAAGTGAACATTTAGGAGCAGGATGGCAGCGCATCATGCATAATAATGAGGCACACTGCCTGAGCTCGTAATCTTACATGGAGCGTGTAAGAGTGCAGGGGACATGTCTGAGAGCAGAGCCTTCAGAATATACATGCCCCCGCAATGCAAAACAGCAAAAAGGGGTAAGAAATGAATGAGACCACTTATAGGTGTTTGCATATTCCCACCAACAGTCCCCCATGTGTACAACAGCAACAGTACATATAAATAAAATGAAGAAACCCTTTTATTTTATTTTTTTTAAAAGTCCGATTAAAGCTAACCGTAGGTGCGCGGGTGTGCCCATTGTTTAGCTACAGTTAATGTAGCTTAAATGGCTGAAGAAGATAACAAGGAAGATATATGCAAAGGAAGCAGCACTGCGATAGTGTAGTGGGCAGAACATTTGCCTTACAAGCAGGCATTCCTGGTTCGAGTCCCACTAGAGCAGCTTCTATTTTCCATAGCAAAGCACGTTATGAGTAATATTTCTGTTGCATAACCCATTAAATAACATATTTTTATGAACTGGAGTACTGCAGTAAATGTACATGTGAGGTGTCAGTGTCATAATGAATAAGGCACTAGTAAGCAGGTTTAAGCACAAATAAGCAGTAGTAAGCATTTTTAAGCACTAGTTAGCAGGCGCAAGCCCGTTTGCGTGGCGGTAAGCAATGCCTACACTGACTAAGCAATTCTAAAGCTAACTCCCTGTAAGCAGATGTAACGGTAGGTTAGCAGTGTATACCCTTGCGCAAACTCGCTTACAACTTCCCAAAAGTGCCTTAATCATGTTGTATCCAACGTTTCTTGTTCTGCCTATCAACAAAATAAACAATCATGCAGGTCTTGAACCCCATGCACCATAGTCACAGTTGTTAACCCCCAAGCCATCACAGAAGTACAGAAGAATGAGGTATCAGCAAACAAGTCCTCACCATAGTAAAACCAAACTGAACCTGTGAAAGGAATCAGTATACAGTCATATGTTCCATAACCCACTACATAGCATAAATATGTGAACAGGAGTACAGCAGTAAGCCCAAAAGTGAGGTGCAATTGTAATAGAGTGTTGAACTCCCCAATAAAACACAAGGACCACACAGAGTGTATGTACACATTAATCGTGGATACCTGGCAGATATATAAGATGCAAAGAATAAGAAATCAATGCCCAAAAGGAAATATAATGCAAAGTCTAATGTAAGCAATGCTAAACATTGCACAGGCAGCTTAGGAGGTGTAAGCAATGTGTAGACCAGCTAACTCAATGTGCCCAGTGGTATACCCCTTTAAACAATGCCAACCCTAGGTAAGCAGGTTTGCCCATAGCTTAGCCTTTTCAAAACTCTCCAATCATGGAAAAGTGCAGGAAATGAGCCCTTCTTAAACCTAAGAGGCGTCAATACATCTCATAACTGGTTGTAGCTTCTTCTTGCAGGCACTATGGCAGTAAGGGGAGAAGGTGTGCGCTTCCAGGCGCAGCACTGGTGCATCCAGGAGTCCAAGGTCATGGCAGGACTCCTAGATAAAGTCCATGCTCACAGACTGCTGCAGGGCCAGTACCAGGGCTCCCAATATAAAGGGGAAGCCTGGGACCATCTCGCCCGCGACCTCACCAGTGCTACTCTCATACCCCAATCTGGTGAGCAGGTCAGGCACCACTATGCTGACCTGAAGCAGCATAAGTGGGACCTCTTAGAGGAGTGGCTCCAAGAGGCTAAAGCGTCATGGGACGTTCCAGATGTGTGTAAGTATCACTCCAGTATGTGTGTAATAATTACCAGCTCAGGTATGTCATGGATAGGTATGGCTAAATATTCTTCTTATGTCCCCCACAGCTGCAATGGAGCAGGCCACGAACCAGGAGGCCCACATCAGTTGCCTGGCGAGGTTGTGATGCGAGGCAGGTCAGTAATACTCATGCATTTACTGTCATAGGAAATAAAAATAAAAGTAGTAGTAAATTAATTGCTAGTATAAAACATGTATTGTTGAAGACAAGTACTACATACACTACAGAATATGGCAGTAAGAGTCTCATATTGTTTGTAAGTCAGTAAAAGTGTAATAGCCTGACAAAACAGGTTTAACTGCTGGACTCGTGTATATCTTGGTATCATACGGTAATGTAGATATGCAATCATGTAATAGTACTGTAGTATTAAGCACTGTTACCCACTCTGTGCACCATAAATTGAATGTGTAGGAATGCCTGTATATGACAGGTGTAATCCCCTGAGGCCATTTTGTACAACTGAGAGACACATAGACAGTAAACAGGGAAAATGTAGAAAACAAAAACCAAATAGCACATGCAGCTGGGCTGTGAACTGTTGTTTTTTAGCACACACAGCCATGGTTCGAATCCGGCCAGTGGTAGTCTGCACACAGAATCATTCCCCACAACTGTTCAGATATGTCCAGAATGTCTATTAAAGTGGCCCATATATGTTGCCTATCAATCTGTACCCCTAGGAAATCAGTGGGATGATCCCAGGCATATAGGCAGCAAACAGGAAATACCACTGATTAACATGCAAAGCTGGCACACTAGCAACTCCCCAATACCTTATGTGACTAAGAAGCCACATATTTCCCATTTACACCCCAACTTGCCAAGCTGTGGTCAAAGTGTGTACAGTAACAGATTGAGATGTATGTGCATAATAGTAATGTGAAATCTGATGCTGTGTGTGGGAACATTCAGGTAGTGTTAATAAACATTCCTCCCACAGGTCTGTCAGATACCAACAATGTGCCCAGAAATACAAGAATGATATGCAGTTGCTCTTAATGATGAGGTATTGCACATCACTGAGACCCACACTGTCCTACAACATATAACTGTCTAGGAAATCAGTATATGAGTGTTGTAATACAAGGTCAAAATGCAAAAGCACATGGGATTAATAAGACAAAGTAGACAGGAGACATACATCATTATCTATATAGCAGACACAACTGTGATGGACAGTGTTTAAGTTGTAGAAGACACAGCCATGGTCTGAATCCTGGGAGTGGAATTAGGCTGCATACGGATTCATACCTCAGAACTGCACAGATGAGGCCAAAATATCCAGTATATGTGCCCATATCTGCTGCCTGTCCACCTGTCCCTCTGGTAAGTCTGTGGGATGATCCCAGATGTTTAGCCACCAAACAGGGAATACAAGTGATTGGCAAACATCTATGAGAACACACCTGTCACTATAGCAACCCCCAAAACTGTTAGGAGAGTAATATGTCAAGTATGTCCTATCTACACTCCCATGTTGTCACGCTGTGACCAGAGTGTGTACAGTAACAGAGTGAGATGTATGTGCATGATACTAATGCATGATCCTGAACTTTGTGTGGCAACAGTCGGGTAGTGCTAACAAACATTGCTCCCACAGGTACATTGGATATGAACACTGTGGTGTGAAATAGAGACAATTATAACCTGTACTGGTACTGTTCACTCTGGTATTGTAGGGAATTATGAGTGTTGCAGTTTCTCTGAATAATATAGTATTACTGGTCACTGTCACCCACACTGTGTTACATAATATAACTGTGTAGGAAAGCATGTATATGTGTGTGTCAGGTCACTAAAGGTGGAAGATGGTAATATTCTAGATATGTTCAGGCACACCAGCATATGGTCAACACATGGCCAGAGTCTGTGCAGGAAGAGTTGGATAGCTTAGTGCAAAACATCAACCCATAATCCGGGAGTATGTGTACAAACAGTTAGTTAGTGTTAACAAACATTCCCTCCACAGTTATACCAGGTAAGAGGTGTATACTGCAGGTAATACCAGTTCATGTGTAATGACAATGAACAGCCATATCACTGTCCAAACTAAAGCTATAGGTTAGTGTAGTAAGACTTGTAAGGTACAGATAACAGCACTGACTAGGAAAGTAATGTGGACTACAGAAATATAGTAGTTGCTAATGACATCTCCCCCCCCCACCATATCACCAACAATAATCAACCTACCCATCCCAACCAGTATGTAATGACAACTTTGTCTGATAATGTCCAATTGTTTGATAAAATGTTAATGGTTCTCATGCATGTGCTATATTGAATTATTCCAACATTGGTGGCATGGTGGCATCAATGTACCTGCATGCTGTTCTTATTACCACTGTGGTCCCATATATACATGTGTCCTGTTTGCTATTCAACTGTTCCATATCTGGTGTCTGGGTTAATGGGAATATCTATTCATGCTGTTATACCTAACCCTGGAATGTGCTGACTATTACTAATCCACAAATGATGGTGAAATGTAAAGACTATAGCATGCTTGGGAAGGTCGGTCCCAGCAACCCACCTGTCCCACCTCAGCTGGCCATGGCACTGGGCTCCAGCATGTCTGGGGCCCAACCTGGGACCTCCCTGTCTGTTGGCCCTGCACCACCTTTGGGTGGAACCACCTCAGGGGATGGGGCTCACCCCCCCCGGGATTGGGCATGGGCAGACACCTGTCACCCATTGCCAGGTCGGGGTCATGGTGTGTAGAACGATCAACGAGCAGTTTGGTGATCTTCTACGCCAGCTTGAGGGCCGCATTTTGCTATTAGAGAGTCAGTCTGGCTCTGCAACTCAGCCCCTAGCACAGCCACCTTTGGGAATGTGAAGGTGCAGTGGTGACTGCCCATGGGTGGGGACCTCAGTCCCACTGCTACCACTGAAGAACATATGGGCTTTTGATATCCCAACACCCCTCCCCTGTATGTATCTTGTTTTTCTTGTCTGTTAACCTACCAAACCTACCTCCACAAATATACCTACTACCCCTCCCCAACATTCCACTCTCACCTAAAAAAAAAGGGCAATCTGTTCCCACAAAAAAATCTCGTCCCATACATAGCTGTCCATTTCACACACATGTCCACTGGACACATGTAATCTGGTCTAATTGGCATCACAACTTATTATTGTTGTCCTCACCCCTCTCCTAGGGATTTGAGTGTCCAAACCTACCTCCAAATTCAGTGTATATGCATAGCTGTTGCTGTAGAAGAACTGGGCCTACTGTCTTTCCCTCTTTGTGCTCTTTTTTTCACCACTTTCCTATCAACTCCTTATTCTTTTCTTTTAAAGAAATTAGTGCGGGGGTAAGCGGAAGTAAGCACTTTTAAGCAGCAGTAAGCAGGTTTAAGCCTGTTTGCATGGGGGTAAGCAATGCCTACACAGGTTAAGCAATTCAGAAGCTAACAGAATATAAGAAACTGTAACCGAAAGTTAACAGTGCTTATCTTCGCGCAAACCCACTTACAACAGCTTTAAAGTGCCTTGATCACTCTGTATCCAATGGCCCATGTTCTGCCCAGCAACAAAATAAACAGCCTCCACAAGGTTCTAACCCAGGACCCTGCATACCATAGACAAAGTGATTTACCACTATGCCATGCCAGATATACATAACAATGATGTATATACAAACATATCATCCAGCCCAGACATTAAACCGTGAAGAGAATGTATTCCACCATTTAGATGTATGTGTGTGTAAATATATTAATATTTAAACAGATACTATATATATATATATATATATATATATATATATATATATATATATATATACATACATACATATAAATATATCTGAACATATATACATGCAAATGGCTACATCAACACATATATATCTTTACACATACACAGCAAGCTCATATATGTAAGCAGAAATATATCTATGTAGGTATATACGGACATAGCTATATATAAGTAAGCAGACATATATATATCTATATAGGCATATAAGGACATACATGTGTAGATTTCAATGGGAGATTAACTAAAACATATATATCCACATGCACTGTTAATGGGGTTGAGAGGCCCCAAACAATATACGTCTTGCACGAATAGGTATACGCACACCCCCACAGCCAAACACATCCACCCTGCAATACACTACCATGTGTTGCAGATCCCATAACCAGGACCTGACATGACATGGGCGCAAGATGTTACCAGTACTACATCCCACTTGTATGATGTCAGGCTAGTATTGGTAACATATCATGCAGTACAGTCTGGCTCCCATAGGAAATGTAAATAGTGAAAGCTATCAACATCCCCAGGATAGATATACACAAACACATATATGCAGATATAGATATACACACACACACACACACACACATATATATATATATATATATATATATATATATATATATATATATATATATATATATATATATATATATATATATATATATATATATATATATATATATATATATATATATATATATATATATATATATTTATATAGATATACATATGACTACACATACACACGCAGAGTTATGTACAGTAAGATACTTATGTAGTAGGTGCACACAATATGGAACAGCCACTATGCCTACAGTTAACACCTCAATGACTAGACACTGGATGAGCCACCCATACAAATGACAGTCGTTCCCTGCAACATATATCCACAGAGAGGTCATAGGATAAAACACCACACAGAGGTCTGCAGAAATGGAAAACTATTATTTGTGTACTATTACATATGTATATACCATGTCATATAGCTGTTCAGACACTGACATCCATATAAACAGAATAATGCAACTGTGAAACAGTTATACTAATGCAGTAGTCTGGAAAGGTTCACAACTGTTTCTGTCCAGGCCAAGCTCTTCAAATAGTACAATAGTAAAGACAGACTGGGCCACAGGATAACAAACAATCAACAGTAAGTAATGCAGATGTATAGTTCAGCAGCCTCTATCTACACTCTGTACACAATCACTAGGTGGTAAAGACATCAGTCAACCAAATGGGATGTAACTGTTACATAACAAGGCATAAATGACACCATCACAAGCGCACTGACAAACAGAACAGTCTGCATGGCAGAAGGCAGTAGGCCTGCATTAACCCAATTTATGTAAGTAGTGTCAATATAGGTGAATTATATGGTACTGTACATCCAGATACCTTAAGGCAGCTCACACCTGATATCCCCACATATTGTAACAGCCTAGGTTATTTATGGGGCACCCCCCCCCAAACTCAATAATACAAGCCCATATACCACCGTTACATACACTGGCCTCTGGAGTGCATATGTGCACACATGTATGGTGTAGGTGAAGCCCACACATATATGGCCCAAGCCCCTATGTGTAGAGGATACAACAACAGTGAACTGCTGGCAGGAATGGCAGCGTGATATACATATATGTGCCTATGTATCACTATCTGTATATGTGTAGCAATATATCGCTCTGTATATGTATATATCTGGGAGTGTATATGTATATTTATGTTCATATACATACCCATCTGTATATGTCGATATGTATATGTGTATATATCTGTATAGATATTTGGATAATTATATATACATATATTTCCACCATATGCCCTGAACATGGAGTGTAGGTCTACCTCAGCCCCTATAGTCCCAATTACATAGTGCAAGGGGATGTCAGGTATGTCTAGCAGGTATATCAGTAGACTATTGCCACTGTAATAGCGATTGTCTTCACAGACATGTTGTGTGTGAGAGGTCACATCTGCTTTTTACATCTGCGCCATTGGCTACTGACAGACATCCTAAGGCCATCATAGTACAGTACCTCTGCTAGCATGCAATGCTACTGTGGACTACAGCAGAGATACTGGCCAATATATGTGGACATTCTGACACACTCTGGACAGTCCAGAGGTATATACAGAACCCCTTAGTGCAAAACATGTGGACCAAGCCTGACAATGTGGCTGTTAACAGCCATGTAGATGGGTATAACACGTAACAACTGGTATACATTTGCCTCCATAGGTTATGCATTCACACACCCCTGTCTATCCTGATATATACTAACTGCTGGTACAGAGGTGCCGTGGCCACAAACTACCCACTAGATATTGACATACATCTGTACAGCATCCCACTGCTCTGTCTGGCATACATGACTGTTAAGGGAGGCTCAGCAGCAGTACAGCTGGCAAGTATCTGGACATGACATCTCACTGGGTAAGTACACTAAGCTGCTAGGCATGTAACAAAGCACTGCGCAGGATACAGACAGACAGGCTCAACACTAACCTACATTTCATATGGGGGAATGCATATATACCTGCATATATAGCATGCTCTACAGGCATGTCACAGCACAGGGAAGATACACCTGTGTGATAGTGCATAGCTATATCCAATGTGAACACAGCCACAGCCACATATGGTACACTAGTATATTATGTCCAGGTTATGTCATCAAATATAACCCATACTGCACATAACATATGTAGTAGTCTGATATCTCACTGGCTTGTTATCAGATATGATGTCACTAATTATGGTGTACAGCACATATGCACCTCTTCATGCTTGACATATGTACAAAGGTTGACAGAGGTGTGACTGGAAGCACATACACAGGGCCAATATTGACATGTTGCTGTGATAACCTCATACATTTACTGTTATAACAAGGTTTGTTGCAACATATGTCCTATGAGGGATAGGAAGTCCACCATCTACAGACTGCAATCCTCACACTACCTTCTGCAGTTCACAGATAGGTGCTCTGTGGGTAATTTATGAAACCAAAGGCACCACACACTGCCCAGTCTGCAGATGACCCTACAGATGGGGATTCCTCATACACAGAGCACTGACATGGCAGGTATTGCAACATGTAGGACAGCCATATCCACACACACACTGTTAAACCAACAATACTCTGAATGCAGTATAGCAGCACTAACAGTCTGTAGTCAGGTCAGGCACATCCCACTCCTGTGTGTTGCCCTGTTTCCACAGTGTATGCTTTTAGTGTTAAATCCCCAATCCATCTGAGATGCAGTTTGCCAAACAACAAATCACGGAATGGAAAGGCCCAACAGCAACATGATATTCCTAGATATTGGAGTGTGTTTCCATGCAATTGGCTATGGGAATGTTACCACAGCTGTTCCCCATGCAATCAGCTAGAGGAGGGCTGCAATTCATGCAGAGGCCATCAGCTGATCATGACCATTACTTAAAATACACATGCTGCTGCCTAAGCAAAGCAGGTATAGGTCTCCATATCCACCAGAGAGGGAGTGAGAGAGGCAGACAGTCAAAGACAAGTCAGGAAGGGTTGGGAGAGTAAAACCTAAGCATGTTTGTGTCACACACCTAGCAGCACAGGGTATCAAACCCCTGATGACTATGTTGTGCTATCACATTTCCATGCAGTTATTGGATGCGCCACATAGGTTACATGGTGTGGAGCCCTCAGAATGTATATGTGTTGGTGAGTGACATCTGCAACAGGGATATGGTAGCTATATGGTAGGTGTAGTATATGTGCATGTCCGCATGACCAGATGCCAGTGACAACACAGCCACACTCTCACAGGGACGCACGCACATTGATACACTTGGCAGGGCCAGGAATACAACTCATCACTAGTGAGATTGCCACAACACATTACTGGGTAGGTATCGCATGCACCATAGGGATCATACGGAGGTTATATGGGCAAAGGGTATGGAGAGGTGTCTGACATCAAACAGCATGCTTCAGCATGCCAATGAGGGTTGTAGTGAGTGTGAATGTGATCATACGCATCATACAACACACACACACACACACACACACACACACACACACACACACACACACACACACACACACACACACATGGTGCCAGTACTGACAATGCATGGGTAAACTTCTAAATGGGTGTGTGGTGGTCAACTGTGCCAGACAGCTATACAAGGCTAGGTGATGGGTATGCCTTGGCAGCAGACCACATGACAGGGGTCTGCAGTGTGGCTTAGGTGAGTAGTTTCTGGATTTTCCCACACAGGTGTGTATTGTATCCACCATCCAGTCACTTGGGTGACTATTGCATGTGGTCAATGTTGTGTATTGCTTGCCATGTATGTGTTCCTTAGTCCATGACATGGATGTTGTCTGGGATGTGCACACCTCCCACATGCATGTACAGTCATATGTGGAACTGTACCTGGGGTGTATGGCCCATGTTGTGTACACAGATTATCATCAGATGTACCAGTCTTGGCCTCCTGTGGTGGGAACAGGTAATAGACAGCAGGTTTACCCTGCACCTACATTGATAGGATGCTAACAGCATTCCATCTTGTCTGTGGCATCTGTCCATACATGGCATGTTTTCAGGCATGGTATGTCCTTTGTAGGTCATATTTGATGGCACCACAGGTGTTGCAGGTGCCCATTGGGGAACATGGGGAAGGTGCACTGTCTGCATGTACGTGCCTATTGCACAGATGGACAGGGTGCCATGCCCACTGTAGCCCACTGCAATTACTCCAGAGTTGCTATCAGTGGGAAATATGCAGTGTACTACCAAAATATTGGTTGCTGCCTAGGCAAGTGCGTGTGTGTATGAGACATGGGTTGAGAGTGTGGTCTGGGTAATACTGGTGTTGGTAAGTATGTTGTGCCTGGCCTTGATGTCACATGTATGGGTATGGATCTGCACCACTGCTTCTTGGTTATTTCACATCTGTTATCCCTGTATGGTGGATATTGTGATATATACTAGGGCCACCATATAAGAAATTTGCAAAACCCACTCTACATTAGGCCCAGTTGTTACACACTCACCCCCACCTCCACACAGGATGCAAGTTGCAAACACAGACACACACACCTGTCATGCTGGGATTAGAACTCCTAACTAACTAGTTTATTACACTACAGGACCATGCAGTTATAGTACGTGCCACAGAGATTACTGGAGTACACCTTCCCCAAAGGTGTATTTCACATTGGATGACATCAGCAGGATTGCCAAAGTAGGGCAGTTGAATTGTAGGGAAATGCATTGCTCCCTATACAGACATCGAAACACTCACAAAATATCCAAAACCAACATGTGCGGGTATAGTACTCCTAACAGAGGTCTATATCTCACTAAAGCTTGGAGCTGTTATAGGATGCACCACGGGGATTACTGGAGAACTTCTTCCCCAAATGTGTATTTCACAATGAATGACATCATCAGGATTGCCAAAGTAGGGCATTTGAATTGTAGGGAGTGTGGCTAGGCTAAAATGCATTGCTTCTTACACAAAGTCAGACTGACACACACACACACACACACACACACACACACACACACACACACACACACACACACACACACACACACACTTGCCAAGTCTGGGATTAGAACTCCTACCTAACTAATGTATCACACTACAGCAGTACTCAATTATAGGATGTGCTACTGAAATTACTGGGCTACAACCTTCCCAGAGGTGCATTTCTAGGTGGATGACATCAGCAGCCTTGCCAATGGTTTGCATTTGAACTGTAGGGAGTGTGACTACCCTAAAAACATTGCTCTCTACACAGACAGCAACACACACACACACACACACACACACACACACACACACACACACACACACACACACACACACACACGTTTGCCAAGTCTGGGATTAGAGCTCCTACCTAACTAATGTATCACACTACAGCAGTACACAGTTATAGGATGTGCTTCCCAGAGGTATATTTCTAGTTGGATGACATCAACAGCCTTGCCAAAGTTGAGCATTTGAAGTGTAAGGAGTGTGACTACCCTAAAAAGCATTGCTCTCTATACAGACAGAGCCACACACACACACTTGCGAAGTCTGGGATTAGAACTCCTACCAAACTAATTTATCACACTACAGCAGTACGCAGTTATATGATGTACTACAGAGATTAGTGGGCTACAACCTTCCCAGAGGTGTATTTCTAGGTGGATGACATCAGCAGCTTTACCAAAGTAGAGCATATCAAGTGTAGGGAGTGTGACTACCCTAAAAAAGCATTGCTCTTTACACAGACAGACTCACAAAGATGCACACACACACACACACACACACATACACAGTTGCCATGCCTCGGGTGGGAACTCCTACCTAACTAGTTTATTACACTACACCAGTACGCAGTTATGGGACATGCCATGGAGATTACTGGGTTACAACTCTCCCAAAGGTGTATTTCACAGTGGATGACCTCAGCAGCCTTGTCATAGTAGGATTATGGGGAGGGCAGTGTGTATGCATGGGCCATAACCCATTTATCTAGATGTTGACACACCACATGTGGCCACACACAGGGTCATATTTCACAGGCACATGTATACAGATGCTAGATGACTACTTCCTTGTACAGTCATGTTGCACAGCTAGCACGTGCACCACATAGTCTGTACTGCTGACAGATACTGGTGGCTAGTATCTTCAGTGAGTGACAGCTGGACCTCATGTAGCTGTGGCCCTTTTTCTGTGTTCTGGGTGGGACAGGCCTGGATGGCTCCTTGTCACAGTCACCCTCTTCCCCAAATCTATGTACATCTACCTGTGGCTTATTATACTGTGTTGTCCTTAGATATATGTCTGTATTCCTGTCCACTGTGTGTGCAAAACATGTGTGGTGCATACTGAGGAATGTCTGCACTAACATCTGTGACTGCCAGATATGTCTGGTTCTCTGGTGTTTGCAGACATGGCCTTCATGTGTTTAAGTGTGTGAGCATGCCCAGTATGCCCATCTGTATGGAATGTGTGGATCAAGTCTGGGTAGTCTGTATTCCAGTCCTCATGGGTTCATAGGTTCATAGATTAGTACTAAGCTAACTACACTTGCGAGACATTTTAAGCCTAGCCAATTATCCCTTGTGAGACTCAAACACTGCTCCTTGTGTTTGTAAGGCAAACACCTTAACCATTAGGCCACCCTCCCAATCCTGACCTATGTGTTGTACATCTACAGGTAGCATACTGTTTCTGCAGGGTATCCGTTGATCACTTGGCATTGACCGTTACTACATTTCTACATAGGATGTGAGGGCACATCTGACTATTTCTACATTTCTACACAGGTTTGGGGGGGCACACCTGACTGCTGCGACATTTCGACGTAGGATGGGGGGCACACCTGACTATTTCTACATGTCTACACAGGATTGGGGGCACACCTGACTGTTACTACATGTCTACGTAGGATGGGGGGGCACATATGACACTTGTACACATTTGTTATGACTGTACTGGCATGTCAGGTACTCCATTTTATTCTGTAGTCTTACCTATCATGCTGCCTAGAGGCATATTAGTGTACTACAAATCTTAGCTTGTATTTACCTACATATTAGTTTCAGACTTCCTATCCTTCAGAACTGACATCCCACTGCCTGACCTGCTGTAGGCCTGGGGTGGGAGGTTACCTATAGGCATCATTCAGAGGCCATAACACAGCCTTTGTTTGTGTTTGTCTACACCTGTCCTGCTGGCTGTGACTGTTGTTGGGTGTGTGAAACCCCTGACTGGCATGTGTGAGTCACTTACCTTCTGGGTGTCCTCTAATTGAGGGTGGTGCTGCAGGACTGCCTGTGTTAGATGCACATAAAACACTCCACACACATGGTTGAGCACAGGTAGTGTAATGTTTGGCATACCTTTTACTGTATGTGAGAGTCAGAGAGATGTGTTATTCCCTGGGTCCCTCCTGTGTCAGTGTATGTGTTATGCATTGCCTCTTTGCCAAGGCCAGGGCATACTGGTCATGCCTCCTTCTGCTTACTGGGGCAGGCTCAGGTTGTTCCTCCTCCGAGTCACTCTGCGCCTGTGCAGGCCTTGGCCTTGACCACACCCAGTTTGGGTTCGTGAAGGGCCGATCTTGTCTCCTGAACCTGATTGACTTCTTCGTATCAGTCTCCAGAGCCATGGACGAGGGTAAGGTATTCCACACAGCCTATTTGGACCTCGCCAAGGCCTTTGACACCATCCCCCACTCTGGAATCATAGATAGACTTACTAAGCTGGGCATTAATCCCTGCATCACTTGATGGGTTGCCAACTGGCTTACTGGCAGAACCCACACTGTAAGAATAGACATGTGACAAGTGGAGTAACTCAAGGTTCAGTCCTGGCACCACTCTTGTTTGACATCTACTTCTCTGAAGTACAGGCTAACACTAAGGGACTCTGGCTAACAAAGTTCACAGATGACTGTAAACTGAGAGCCATTATTGAAATCAGGAAATCCTTCTATGTGGCACATCTCATCACTAAGGGCTTTTCATCCAAAAGAAAGGAGGTCATTGTTCCACTGTACTCATCCCTCATTAGACCCATTATAGAATACAACACCCTGTTTGGTATGTACCTCTCAAGACATCTGCAACAACTGGAAAGGATGCAGAAATACCTCACTAAAAGAATCACAGGCCTAAAGCAGATGTCCTATGCTGACCGCCTTAAAAAACTCCAGCTATACTCTGTCACATATCATCTACTCAGAGGCGATCTCTGCTTAACATACAAGGCCATGTCAAACCCAGAGCTGTTGGACATGCTACACTTAAAGAAATCCCAATCCCTCAGAGCCACATGCTCCAGGGATCCAAACCTTGTCATCACAATAAACAAAACATGCTGGAGGGGTAAGTTTCTGACCCAGAGACTCCCCAGACTCTGGAATAGACTGCCCATACATGTCAAGCAGAGCGCCTCTTTAGCCCTCTTCAAAAAGAACCTTGACGATAGGATGGGAAAAAGGAAATTCACCCCAGGGATTATGTCAGTTACCCTGCTAGATAGGGGTTCAGGGAAGTAAATAATATGGGGAGAAATAGCCAGGGAGTTGTTGTGGCTAGGCTTGTATAGGCCCTAGGGCTGATAGCCTAGTACCAACCTATGAACCTATGAAACAATGGTAGGGCGGGGCTGTCTGGCCCTGCTCCCTGCTGTTTCTGCTGCAGCTGTTTCCACAGGATCATATTGTGTAGCATGGCACATATGAGGGCAATTTGGGTACATGTAGCTGGTGAGTACTGCAAGGCTCCACCGGATGTGTCCAGGCATTGGAACCATGACTTGAGCATCCCAAACACATGCACTACTATAACTCTAGTCTGTGCGTGTGCCTCATTATGGAGTTCTTGTTCTGGTGTGTGTGCATTTCTGATGGGTGTCATCAGCCACAGCTCCAGTGTGTATCCAGCATCGTCCACTATGTAACCATCAGGGATGTCCCCATTGGCAAATCTCTGGTACAGCTGCGTCAGGTACCAGATGTGGGAATCATGATAGCTTCCAGGGCAGTCAGCAAACACATTCATTTTTATGCTCTGGGCATCGCACATGACCTGGCAGTTGATGGAGGGGAAGCCTTTGCGATTGATGTAGTCCCTATCCTCCTCACCAGGTGGTGCTTTGATGCATATGTGCGTGCAGTCTATAGCACCCACTACCTCAGGGTATTCTGCTATTTGGTGGAACAGTTGCATATTGCTGGCCAATGCCTCACGGGTTTTGTGTAAATATATGTGCTCACCGACGTGTGCTGACATGGCTCAAATGTGCACAGTGCTGCTATTTCCTGGTTTAACTTTCTTTTTCATCCTTTAAAACCCTGTATGCAGCACGCACACCCGCTTAGGCAATGTAAAGAGTGCTAGGCAGATTCAGACACACACCCTTGCTTAGCTGTGCTAAGCTAGGAGCAAACCAGAGCCACAGAGCTCCAGTCCTTTTACAGGGTGCCTGACACACACACCCCCATGATGTCAGCTGACTCCTAGGCTTGCATCAAGCTGTTTCTACTCTTACACTGTTGGGACATGACTCACATGCTGGGGAAAACTGGGATTCACTATCATTCCCCTCATTTGCATAGGATTGCCTGCTAATACATAGTTACATGTCTGAAACTGAGCCTCCCCCTTAGCAACCACTACTCACTGGCCATGTTGTCTTCTGCCTGCCATTGGCTTGCATGGCAGAATAATGATTTTAGTTAAAATGCTTAATTTAGTTTTATTTTGTTATTTTCCCCCTAATCCAGTTTGTGCTCCACTGCCCTACACTTAAACAGCCGAGATTGGCTAAAAAAAATGAAAAGTTGATTTTTGTATTTTTTTCACTATTTGCAATGCCAAAGGCCTTATACTTGGCCATTGTCATGCTTACTACATGATATGCAGCCTTTATTTGGAGCTGTCACAGCTCCGTTTTGGAGTTTGCAGAAATATACCCGGTTACTAACCGAGTACGTTTCTACAGATTGCACTAGTCCTGCACGGCCAGTTGCAAGCTTCTTGGGTGGCAAATTCACCTCATTTGCATGGCTTTCTCCTGCAAAAGGGGTTATTTGCATGCAGGGGCTTAGTCCATGCAGGACTAGTGCAGGAGGGCTATTGCACTCCCCTGCAAGCTGTTCCTGGATCGCACGGCAGATATACTGCCTGCTAGAGCGCCTGCACCGATCTTGCACACCGTGCAAGGCATAGAGAATCAGGGGGGTAGTGTTTTCCTTAACTAGGATTTAGTTTGATCTATTAAGTAGTAGTGTGTGGGGTGGGTACTTCCTGTTCCTTGTTTATATTGTTTGCCTTGAATAGGCTGGTTTGAAATTAAACAATACGTATATTTTCCACACATGCTACTACGTATATAAAAGCTGATATAATTAACATTGTTAAACTATTTCTGATTTTTTCTTACTGAGGATCTCTTGTCTGTGATGAATAAAGGCTTGTTGCTTTGGAACACTACCTGGGTTTCATGATTTTTAGAAATTATTGTGACTGAGCTCCTCAGTGAAGTTTTAAGATCACTAATTTGATCACTAATTCATGGAGTTGAAGTTGGAACTAGAAAGATTCCTGTACTTGTTCATTTTTTATTTTTTATTTTTTTATAACATCTTTTACCCACAAAACACCATAATATTAATTTTTAATAATCTTCTATTTAGCCTCATTGTATATAACTCTTCGCAAGCCTAACATATGCGATATATATATATATAAATATATATATATATATATATATATATATATATATATATATATATATATATATGTGTGTGTGTGTGTGTGTGTGTGTGTGTGTGTGTGTGTGCATAGATAAAGATATATATATATATATATATATACATATATATATATATATATATATATATATATATATATATATATATAAATACACATATATATATATATATATATATATATATATATATATATATGTATGTATATGCATCTGCAGGGCCCCCAGCAAGTTTCAAGTTGGAGGCCCTACCCAGGAGAATATAAAGTATGACCACATTGCCATCACACCCCTCCCCTGTCAAGCTTATCCAGCGCTATTTAAACATCACTGTATAGTGTTACTACATTCAGATCATTCAGACCATTAATAAGACTTGGATGTGTCAATGTATATAAACTGACTGGCATTTAGTACCAATGTTACATAATGACAAGCCCCTGAACTAATGCATGGTAGCCACTCAGAGGTATACAGACACACTGACTGAAATTTAATAACAATGTTGTTACATTACAAGCCTCTGTACGACATAAAGGTAGCCAGTCCCACAGAGGTACACTAAGATACCCATACTGACTCCCACACACAGGACATAGACACACAAGACAAAGACAGCACACTGCAAGACTGAAGAGACACTGACACATTCCCTCACACAGTACAGGCACAAAAGATAAGACAGCTACACAGATTCTCGCACACAGGACATAGACACCCACACATTATGAAGA
Source organism: Protopterus annectens (assembly GCF_019279795.1). Classification (NCBI taxonomy): domain Eukaryota; kingdom Metazoa; phylum Chordata; order Ceratodontiformes; family Protopteridae; genus Protopterus; species Protopterus annectens. The sequence goes on from NC_056741.1 coordinate 1,460,211,587, forward strand.
CAGCACTACCACAAGACTGAGCATTATCACCCACATAGACTCCCACATACAGGACAGACACCTACACCAGCATTATACCAAGACTGAACAGACATCGACACAGACTCCCTCACACAGTACAGAGACACACAGGAAAGACAGTTACACAGATTCTCCCACACAGGACACCCACACATCAAGAGAGCACTACAGCAAGACTGAAAATCAGCACCCACACAGACTCCCACATACAGAACAGACACCTACACAAAATAGAGACAGCATTATAGCAAGATTGAAGAGACAACCACACAGACTCCCTCACACAGTACAGAGACACACAAGACAGACAGCTACACAGATTCTTGCACACAGGACATAGCCACTCACACATGAAGACAGCACTACAGCAAGACTGAACATCAACACCTGCACATACTCCCACATGCAGGACAGACACCTACACAAAATAAAGACAGCATTATAGCAAGACTGAAGTGGCACCCACTCATGAAGACACCGTTACAGCAAGGCACAATAAAGCATTCATGTCTGTCAACACCGCCTGAATGAGCATGAATATGCTTGTAGGCAAGTTAAACTGTTCTGTCTTTGTTATATAGGACATGTTTCAGGTGTTTGCATGTCCTCTCAGTTCCCTAAAACCTTATCCATAAACTTCTAATAGTTGTATGTACAATACAATAGTGTTAAACTCCGTAAGCCATGTGTAAATTGCACCAGTACCAGCTGCAGCACATCACCAATACCTTCCCCCTGCAATTCTATTTTTTCCTTTTCCTTTATGTAGTAATGTATGACCCCTACTTGTCGCAGCATCCTATATCACTAACCTCAGGTTCCAATGCAGTTTTCTAAAGTTATACCCAGTGAACAGTAGCTGGGCAATTCAATTTGGTTAGCAGAGGTAAATGTTGTGTAACTCGGTGCTACTTTAAAAAAAATCATCAATATTATTGATATCAAAACAAAAAAAATCAGAGAAACCTTACTGATAGAATTCTGACTATCTTCCACGCTAAGGTTCAATATCACTTTTAAAATAAAGACATAAAGCTTGGGAGACATGGATTCACAATAAAACATTGACAAATCGACAAAAATACATAGAACTAAGGATTAAAGCCAAAAAACAAATTTAACAGCTGGATTCGTCAAAATCATAGCCGATGCTATTTCATTCCCAGTCTCTATACTGATCAATCGATCCATATCAGAACAACACATAACCTCCATTTAGAGAACATCTCATATAATACTACTACATAAAGTAAGGAACTCTACAGAATTATCAAACTACTGTCTAATTGCCATTCTATTCCCTTTATCAAAAATCCCAGAAAAATGTATTCATTCACGTATGCTACATTATCTCTTAGACAACAAACTTCTGGCAAACACTCAGCATGGTTTACTCCCTTATCACAGCACTACAACAGCCCTTCTCAGCTTCACCAGTACCATTAACTATAACCGTAGCAAAGGTAAACTCATTTCTTCTATCTTTCTAGATCTCTCTAAAGCTTTTAATAAAGTTTCCCACAATAAATGCTTATCAGCACTTTCCAATCTTAATCTCAGCTACTCCACTATTACACAGTTCCAAGACTATTTTTCAAGTTGTACTCAGGCAGTAAAATGGAAAATCATCCTATCTCCACTTCTGCTCATTAATTTAGGAATTCCTCATGGCTCTATGCTTGGACCACTTCTTTTTACCATATTTAACAACAACCTTCATACTGCCACCTCACATGACACAATAGCTCAAACTGCAGATGATTCGACCCTAATCTGCTCTGCCCCATCACTCCAGCAACTTGAAAAAAATAACACAAGAATCCTTTAGTGCAGTTGAAAACTAGTTAGCCAACTCTCAGCTCATTCTTAACACAAACAAAACTAAACTGATGTTGTTTCACCCCATGAAAGCCACTACTCCCACCATACCTCTCAACCTCTTAGCACAAAAAATCTGGACAAAACCTATCAGAATAGGGGGGGACAAAGGTCCAAAAATAGGGAGAGATTTTAAATATTGCTCTTATACACTTAGAAAGTTGCTAGAATATCAGAATGCATCTTGGCATACATTTTTCTGAAGGATATGAAGTCTGAAACACAAATTATTATCAACATTTAGTGACTTCAATCCTCAGATCATAGGATCATAGGATAATAGGAGATTAATAGGCTAATGGCTCTGGAGCCCTTACAAGCCTAGCCAAGAGTTTATCCCCAAAAGATAAACCTCAGTCAACACCTGACACCCCTGTCAATGAGGGACACAGGTGGAAACCCTGGGACAAATTTCTGGTTGCCCATCCACTCATTAAGGCTGTGCTTGAAGAGGGTCAGCGACGTAGTTTGTTTGATGTGTATGGTGAGTTTTTTCCAGAGATGGGGTAGCCTTTTGGAGACAAATCTGTCTCTCCAGCAGGTTTTGTTAATGCCACATATTAGATTTAAGCCTTTCGATTGGGTACTATGCGAGGAGTTAGACTTATGGATATGGAGCATCTCTAGTAGAGCAAGGTCTGAGACTGCCTTATAGGCATGACACAGATCACTTCTGAACAATCTGTATGATACAGAGTAGAGTGATAGTGATTTGAGCCTGTCCACAAATGACAGGTGTTGGAGGCCTTAGATTCTCTTTGGGAGGTATTTCTGTGGCCTTTCCATTTAGTGCATGTGTTTGGAGAGGTACATACAAAATGGGGTACTGTACTCAATTATTGGTCTAATGAGGGAGGAGTACAGAGAGGTAATAACCTCCTTTTTTCTGGATGCAATCCCTTTGCTTATGAAATGAACCAGGTAAAAGGCATTTCTGACCACTGTCGCTACATGATGGTCAAATGTGAGATTGTTGTCAACTTGTGTACCCAGGTCTTGCACCACAGGTTGTGTGCTTAAGGGGTTGCCACTAATGTGGTAATCAGTAGGGGCCGTGGTTTTGCTGAATAGTATGATAATATATTTTTTTGCATTTAACTTAAGGCCATGACTTTGGCATCAATCATTTGTTGCTGTGAAACCCTCTTGAAGTATGTTAACATCATTTGGAGAGACAATGACAGAACCCAACTTACAGTCATCCACAAACATGGTCAGCTACAGGCCTTTTGTCTTTGTCTGGACTTCTGAAAAGTAGATGCCAAACAATAGGGGGGGATACCACTAGTGACAGGTTTGCTGTCAGAGGTAGTGGCACCTATTTTGACCTTGTGGGTTCTGTCAGTGAGCCAGTTGGCCCCCCACCTGATGAGATAGGGATTTACGCCAAGTTCTGTTAGCTTTTTGATGATGCCCAAGTGGGGGATTGTGTCAAAGGCTTTGGCCAAGTCAAGGTAAATGCCCAAGTGGGGGATTGTGTCAAAGGCTTTGGTCAAGTCAAGGTAAGCTGTATGTACTGACTTTCCCTCATCCAGTGCCTTGGTGACAGTCAAAAAAGTCAACCAGGTTCAACAGGCAAGATCTGCCCTTGACAAAACCGAACTGGGTGGGGTCAAGTGCTTGGAGATTACCTATGTCCTTGTTTACGAGGTCCATAATAATATGCAACATGTCTTACAGGTTAGACTTGTCAAGCTAATAGAGCGATAGTTTCCAGGGTCAGTAGTGGTACCACCTTTGTGCAAAGGGATGACAATGGCAGTTCTCCACTCTGCTGGAATGAAGCCTGTATTTAGGCAATGGTTGAATAGAGTGCTCAATGGCAAGGCTAGATATTGCTGGAGATGTTGCAGAATACAGCCTGGGATACTGTCAGATCCCATGGAAGCTGTGTTCTTTACCTTGGATAGGGCCTTTAACACATAATCTATGGAGATGTGAGGTTCAGGGCAAGTATCGGGGATGTTGAATGGGCCTTTGGAGGGGAACAGGGGGGTGAAGTTTGTGCTGAACCTGTCAGCTAGCAGGTTAGCTAAGTCAACAGGATCAGTGTAAGTGGTACCATTAAGAACTAATTTAAAACAGACCTGGGTATTGCCATGGAGGTTTCTGACATAACTGAAAAATGCTTTGTGGTTAGCCTTTGTTTTGGAGGCTAGTTTCGATTCATAATTGGCTTTGAATGTTTTCACTAGTGATCTAATTTGCTTGTTGAGGCTAAGGAGGGTGTATTTCCAATTAGGAATGTGTGCCTTTTTACCCTGTTACAACAGTTTCTTCCTTTTGTTGTAAAGCCTGTTGATGGATGACCACCACATAGCTTTGTTTTTCCTTGAGGAGTGGGTTTTAGTTCTGTTGGGTATGGCTGAGTCGATGTAGTTGTACAGGTGCTTGCATACTGCACGTGCATATTGTTCAGCATATTTGTCTGCATCCTCTGAGGATGGCAGTGGTGTGAAGCTATTGATACCTTAACTTAGAAGGTTGTAGTCAGTTGTTTAGAATTTTTTTGCCTGGTTACAGCTGGGGGGGGGGGTGGTTGGATAGGATAGACACTTCAAATGAGACAGACCAATGATCTGATCTCACCAGGGAAGACTGTACTATGTGGGTGGTGCAGGGGTCACTCATGCTGGTGAGAAACAAGTCTAGAATGCTGCTCCCCTTGTGGGGGATGAGGCAAGCTGGTCTAGTGTATTAGAGCTGATGAAGTCAAGGAATCATTGGTGAGTGCATTACAGTAGGAATAGTTCACCTGGTTTATGGTGAGGTAGTTGAAGTCATCAAGGATCATGGTGTTAGGGGGTACCTTGAGGGACTCAAGTAAGTCCAGGTAAGAGAAATGGGTATTCTGAGTCATGGGGGGTTTATAGCTGGCTGTAACTTGGATGGGTGTTTTGCCAATTGTCAATTGTATATGGAGAAGTTCTAGGGCATCATGCTGACAAACCAGTCTAGAGGTGTGCTTGTCTTTAATGAAGACAGAAACTCCACCACCCTTAGTCTTCTCAACCTCATTTTGGGGTCAGAATGTGTGGAATGAGGTATAGCCTAGTAAGGCAGGGGTGCTCTCTGCGGCCTTGAACCAAGTTTCCGTGACTGCACAGATATCATCATCCAGTGCAAGGAGAGCCTCCAGTGAGTGCATTTTCAGGTTAAGGATCATAGAGTTAAGTAGCATGACCTTCAATTTGTTTTTTACAGATCTTTTATGTTGGAAGATTTGACTGTGGGACATTGTCTAAAAAGGCACAATGGGGAGGCAAGAGCCTTGGCCAAAATCCTGAATCCCAGGGGTGACAAGTAGAGGCCATCTCTACAAGTGGAGGTCATCTCTCACCCCAGTGATTATCAGAAAATCACAAATTTTATGAGGAATAAACCAAAAATATGAGGCAAAAATCTGGACATTCTGCGAAAATCTGTACAGTTGAGAGGTATGAGTCTCGCACCAGCCCTTTCACAATAATTTCTAACAGCAAGGCTTACATTACTCCTTTCAGCCAAACTAAACTTCTAAGGGTTATTATTGGCCAAAACATGAAATTTGATATGAACATTGCCCAAACAATAAAGAAAGTGCATAAAAAATGTGGAACACTATGCAGGTGCAATAAATACCTCACCAACAATACTAAAACAATTATTGCTAGAGCTCATCTAGTCTCCATACTTTGCTATGCATCCTCCATTTTCACTAACCTTAACAAATCTGATTTAACTAAACTGCTGTTACAACAAAATAGCAAAATTCGCAACCAGTCTCACCTATAGATCTCATCACTGCCAGGCCCTTAAATAACTACCCTGGTTAGAACTACCATATCTGATCACCCTCAACCAACTCACAATGACCCACCAAATAATTCACCAAACTAAAAAAAAAAAAAAAAACACCAGCCCTTCAAGACATATCAGTAAGACATATCAGTCCAGTACTCAAACAAATGCATGCTAAGATCCAGTAATAAATTACTAATCAACATAAACAGAAGTAAAAACAGTGCTGGAGACTCTGTATATTCCAACTTCATTGCTAAAACCTGGAACAATTTGCCCTTTAACATTAGAACCACAGGCAACAAAATAACCTGTAAAAACCTTCTCAAAACACACTTAGCAAGTTCATTGATTTCTGCATATTCCAACAAACTAAGCAATCAACTTTTAATATTCTTCCTAACTCCTCTATTTTTCCTGCCTCATCTAACAAATTCCTCACTCTCTCTAATATGACAAACGTATTTGTTATTGTTTATGCATGACCATTTATCTGTTTATAATATTGCTTGTAAAAATATTTTTCATGTTATATTTCTTGTAATGTTTTAAAATTGTAGTGGAGCTTTTCACCCTGGGCCTCCACTCCCCTGAAAATGGACCTGTCAGCCCAGTCGGACTTTCCCGGTAAACAAATCTTAAATAGATAAAATAAATTGTTTTGGCAAATTAGTGAGGACAGAATTCACTAAATAATGACAGTCATTTGAGTTTCAGCTGTCATATCCTTCAGAAAATGCATGAAGACACAAGACTGTTTATTCTAGCAACTTTCTAAGGTTATAAAACCAATATGTAAAATGTCTCTCTATTTTTTTGGCTTTGTCCCTCCATTAAGTTTGGTTTAGTCCAGATTTTTTGCACTAAGAGGTTGAGAACAATGTAAGTAACTCGGGAGATTTTCTCCCCAGGCCTCCACTGAAAATGGGTTCTCACCCAGTCGGAATATCCTGGTAAATAAAAGTAAATAAAATAAAATTAAATAAAAAAAAAATGCAACTTACTTCCCTGGCTGTCTAGCTACTGCAGCCAATCAGGTCCCTTGTTTAAATGAAATGGACCTGATTGAGTGCAGCTTACAGGCAACAGTTTAAAAAAAGGAATATTCTCATGATGACATTACACAGCCATGCAAGTCTACGAGGTTTTGAACAAGCTGTGGAGGAGGTGGAGAAACCCGCAGCTGCTTCATGAGGGGGCCATCATATGCTGGGAGATAATCGAGTGCTCCCTGGGTTTGTCGGGTGCCTAAGACCTGGCTATGGAACTACAGCCAACAGAATAACCTTTAAAAACCTTCTCAAAACATACTTAGCAAGTCCATGGACTTGTGCATGTTCCAGCCCAAACAAAACAACCCATGTTTACTTCCCCCTGCCCACTACCAATATTTTATCTTATTTTTATTCTTCCTACCTCCTCTATCTATTCTTCCTGCCACCTCTAACAAATTCCTCACTCTCTCTAATTTGCTATTCTTTATGCATGACCATTTATTTGTTGTAATATTGGTTTTAAAAATATTTTTCTTGTTATATTTCTTGTAATTTTTAAAACTGTAGTGGAGCTTTTCTCCCAGGTCCTCTTCTCCACTGAAAATGGACCTGTTCAGCCCAGTCGGACTTTCCCGGTAAACAAATGTTAAATAAATAAAATAAGCTGTTGTGGCAAATATGGGAGGACTGAATCCAATAAATGATGACAGTCATTTGAATTTCAGACATCATATCCTTCAGAAAATGCATGGCAACACAGGACCGTTTAGTCTAGGAACTTTCTAAGGTTATAAAAACAATATATATAAAATGTGCTGCTATTTTTGAGGCTTTGTCCCTCCATTATTTTTTCCTTTGTCTAGATTTTTTTTTAACTAAGAGGTTGAGAGCTACGTAGGTAACATCAGGCTTTCCTCCCTGCTCCTCCCCTTAAAATGGATTCTCGCCCAGTCGGACTATCATGGTAAATAAAAGTAAATAACAATTAAATTAACAAGAAAAAAAAATACAACTCACTTCCCTGGCTGTCTGTCTGCTGATGCCAGTCAAGTTCCTTGCTTTACTAAAATGGACCTGATTGAGTGCAGCTTAAAGCAGATTTATGCAATGACATTACAAAGCCATGCAAACATCATCTAGGAGGCACTGAACAACATACAGAGGAGGTGGAGAAACCCGCAGCTGCTTCATGTGGGGAGCCTTGTATTCGGGGAGATGATCGGGGCCTCCCTATGGCTGTGGGTTCCTCAGGTGCCTAAATCTGGCTATGTGCATCTTTTTATCGATATATATATATATATATATATATATATATATATATATATATATATATATATATATAATATATATATATTAATATATATAAATATATATATATATATATGTATATGTGTGTGTGTGTGTGTGTGTGTGTGTGTGTATAAATGTTCAGCATTATCTCCTGCCACAGATATAGCAAAGCAGCCAACTTCTAGGTCAGTCATTAGATTTTCTTGGTGACATTTGCAAAATCTTACTGGAGATGGTCAGGGTACTTCTAGGGGCTAGGCTTTTAAAGGTTCCAGGGCCAGTAGCCTAGTACGCACCTATGAACCTATGTTAAAACTGAAATTTTAAAATCTCATCTAAACAAGGCAATTCTGTTTGGCATTTCTGTAACTAAAGTAATTATGAGATTTAATAAGAGAGGAAAATTGGTTCTAAAGGTGACTCAAATCTTTCAGACTTCCTTTTTAAGGCAAACAGAAAGTTTCCTTCTGCCTTAACTGCATTTTTCAAAAAGTAAACAAAGTGCCAACAGACAGGATTTTAAAAAGCAATGACAAGGAGTCTCCAAAGGATAAACCTCTCATGAGTAAGTACTGTCCAAAACCCAGAATGACTGCGTGCATCCTGAGACACTCCCAACCCTCACACCCTTATAGTGTCTCTTCCTCTCTGGGTCTACATCTTCCATTGTGACACCATATTGTTTCAGACAAATGGGTTCTGAAAGTCATTTCACAAGGGTGCATTTGACAAAGAAATTCCTCCATCCTTTTCTAGGGGACTTCCCCTAGTCATGTAAACCAAATATCCCTGTTTCCTCCAGCTCTGGAACAAATGTTATATCTGGAAGTCATACAACTAATGCCTCCTAAATGGGCAAGGGCTTGTATTCAATGATTTTTTTGGTGTCAAAGAAAAAAAGTGATGTGGAGGCCTGTGCTAGACCTCTCCTTTCTCAAACGTTTTGTCAAAGTCCAATAGTTCAGACCCTTTTTCATCTCATCATTTTACTAGGCTGCATGGTAAAGTTAGGCTAAAAAGATGCCTACAGTAACATACCCATTGGCAAGCAGTTTAGGAGTTTCATATATTTCTGTATTTGCTGACATTATCATTTCTGTCTTACCCTTTGGATATCTATTTCTCCAAGGGTATATAAAAAGTATCTGTCTCCAATAATTGCTAATTTCAGACTTCAAGGCATTCATTATTTTCCTAATTTGGATGATTTTCTTATTTTGCATACATTTTTTCTACTTGTCAACAGGCCTTAGCAAATGTCCAGAATATTTTGCTCAGACTGGGTTTTCAGATGAACTTACTGAAATCTTCTGTCATCCTTCTAACAGAATAATTTTCCTGTGATGTCTGATAGGTTCTGCCTTTTCTTCATCCAGAAAAAAATAAAGATGTTCCAGCAGTTCATTTTCAGTTATTCCAATCAAAACCAGGTATCTGCCAGGGAATTTCTCAGGATTCTGGGTACATAGCTTCTATGATTCTTATGATTCCCTTTGCCAAATTTCACATTGGGAAAAAAATCAATAGTACCTCAGCTCAGTCTAGACTCAGCATTTGAAACTTTTATCATTTTAGATCCCAATTCTGGGGTTTTGTAAGGTGGGGTGGGGGTGGGGTATCTATGTTAGGTACACAAGCCTTTTGGAATCAAAGCTCTCCCATTCTCCATTTCATGTTATGCCTTAGACTTTGCACGGAGAGTGAATTCAAAAGGAGTGGAAGCCCTATGTATGTGGAACAAAAAGGACAGACATTGGCATATAAATGTCAAAGAGATGATGGCAGTAATAAATTCTCTGAAAACCACAAACCATCTCTGGTCTCCCGGACCTCTGTAAGTTTTCACAAAAAACACCACAGTAATGTGGTACATAAGCAAGCAGGGAGGGTGGGGATATAAGGTTTTTCCCCTTTTCAGACTTGCTATGTTTGCCTTTGAAGCAACAACTCATTTAACTCTTCACGCATTGTACATTCCATCAAAGCAAATAAAATTGTAACAGACAAGCTAGGCAGACCATCACAAAAGGAAACTGTACCTGAGGGTATTCCTGGAATTGATCCTAAGGTGGGGGACACCTCACTCTGAGGACAAATAGATAGATAGATAGATAGATAGATAGATAGATAGATAGATAGATAGATAGATAGATAGATAAGGAAATGTTGCTTGAGAATGTAATACAAACAGCCTTGGAAGGCAAATGATTTTTCATTTCAATGGACAGGACTATTCCTCTGTGCTTTTCCATGGGTTTCCCAAGATTTTCTAAAGATCCAGAAGAACTCAACAGCGATAATGGTGGTGATCCCCTATATGTCCAGGCAACAGTGATTCTTCCTTCGTTTGAACCTGTCCAAGGGCAATTACCTCAAGGCTCAACCACAAACTGCAATTACTTATAGATAATAGGGATTGTTTGGCACACTCCAACCTTAAAACACTTCAAATGCCTGTGTGAATAATATAATTCTGGTACCATTAGGCATCTTTTTTCTAAGGACATGCAGCAAGTACTGAAGGAGCCTAAAAATCTGCTATGAGGAAATTGTGTACATCAAAGTAGAAAAGTTTTACTAGCTGGTGCCATTCCAAGGATTGGGACCTTTTTAAGGTATGCCTGCCTTTGGTTCTTGAATGTTTGTGTGAGTTATTATCCTCTGGCTTTTCCTAATCTTCTATCAATATTCATCTTTCAGGCATTTCTGCTTGTCTTCCCTTAGATCCCCTCTTTCTTCATGTTTCCAAGGCAGGCAGTTTTTGAAATGGTTTCATATATTTTTCCACCTAGAAAACAGGTTAATCCTCTGAGAAATCTAAATTTTGTGCTCAAGAAGCTAACTCTTTCCCATTTAAACCAGCTCATCAAGCTGACTTGTAGTTCTTAACATGCAGGACTGTTCACCCATTGGTCTGACCTCTGTTAGAAGAATAACTGAGTTAGAAACTTTTATATTGAGCTGGCTCTACCACATCTTCCATATGGATGGGGTTTCTTTGTGAACCACTCTTTTTTTTGTCCCTAAAGTGGTTGCAGAGTTTACCTTGAGTCAGTCTCTTAAGATACGTGTCATTTTTCCAGAATCCCAAAAATAAGGAAGAAAGAATTGTTTATACTCTTGATTTCCAAAGGCAGCTCAGACACTACTTAGATAAAACTCAGTCCTTAAGGAAAGCCAATCAGCTGATTTTTTCCTATGAAGCTAGCAGAATAGGGCAACCAGTGTCAAAGCAAACAGTTTCTAGATGGTTATCTCATGCTTCATTTTGTCTTCCCACAACAGCAAATCACTTCCAGGAAGGGTTACAGCTCATTCTACAAGGGCAGTGACTTCTTCAGTGACTTTCTGGGAAGGGTTGAATTCTAGAAGTATTCTACAGGCAGCAACTTGGTCCTCTATACATACTTTAACAAAGCACTAAAAAACTTTATTCTTTTGTCCTACCAGGTACAGACTTTGCTAGGATCATTCTCCATGGGTTCCTGGATTCTTAATTTACCTCCTCCTCACAATAGATTTCTAAGCAACGTTAATCTGCTCAAACAGTTTAGGCTACTGCAGCGGTGATCTAACATTGAACATTGTATTATTGTACAAGTTAACTTATCATAATTGATGGCATTCTAATAAGTCACTATCAAAGTAGCCATCCACTCCATCCACCACCCTTCTTTTTTTGTTTTTATATTTTTATGCTGTGAATATCATTCTAGATGTGTGTTTGTAACTATATATATATATATATATATATATATATATATATATATATATATATATATACATATATATATATATATATATATATACATATATGATAGATATATTAAGACACTTATGAAACAAATGTTAATTATTTACATGATGTTGTATTGAAGTATAATCCCTGAATTTAGACAACAGCTACTTTAAAGAATGTATTAAGAGAAGTATAATGCCAAAGGGACTGAGGGTTTATAAATATCCCAATAATGTTATAAGGAGCTTAAGTTACAAAATTTTTGACAATTGTGGCTTTGAAAATATGAAGGTTATTATGTGAATGGTGCAGTGGTGCAGCGGAAGCATTGCCGCTTCACAGCAAGAGATTCTCTGGTTCTATTCTCAGTTAGGATGCCTTCTGTGTGGAGTCTACATGTCCACCCTGCATTCATGTGGGATTCCTGTGGATGCTCCGGTTTCCTCCCATGTTACAAAGACATGTGTCTGGAGTGTTTCTTCCCAAGCCTCAGCTGAAAATTGGCTGGTTAATAAATAAAGGAGAAGTTGTTGTTTAAGCAAATTGAAATAATTAATGGAAAGATTATTAATGATTTGTTATTTACTGTGGAGGATGAAAAGCAGAACTATTATAAGATTAGAGCAAAATGTGTATTTTTGTGGAGAAGAAAAAGTGCAAAACTAGAAGGAGATATAATGGAATATGAAGGAAATAAATGCTACCCAAGACCTAGTTTTTTAAGGATACAGTAAATACAATGAATATAATAATAAACATTTTTATGTACCAACTAATCAAGAGAACACTGGTAACTATAAGGGGGTTGGTTATGGTAAAGGGGACCAGCATATGCCACAAAGGAGAGAGGCTGATGGATATGATAATTTTGATATAAATGACCCTTTAGAATCCCACCCCCCCTTGAAATGGTCAGAAAGGATAAAGAACAAACCAACAACTTATTAAAGTTACAACAGGGGAAGGGTGCAAGTAGAAAAGAGTTAAATTTTAGGAAGCAAGGGCATTTTAGAGATAGAAAGCAAGTGAATGGTTCGAATTTGGAGGAAGAACCGATTCAACAGGATGGATATATGTGTACTTATAAGAATTTTAACATATTTAACTATAGTGGTTTATGGGTTAATATAACCTATTTTAATTTATTTATGAAAGGATTTAAAGCTTTTCCTAGTAAAAGAAACTGCAATAGTAAAATAGTAATTGATCTTAAATTATTTATAAGAAAGTATAACCTTAAGTTGATGATACAAACAAAGGGTGATGCTTAAAAAGAAAAAGAAAAAAGAAAAGTGTATATAATCCACCTGCATGTACAACTGAAGAATTTTGAGAAGGTGGTTGAAAGAGAATTAAAAGAAGCTATACAGAATACAAAAGTGTATCCTAATCTCCCCCAAGAAGAAATAAAATTACTTGAAGAGCTTAGTAAGAATAAAAATGTAAGAGTTATGAAAACTAACAAAGGGGACGGATAGTGATAATGGATAATATATTATATATAGGTAAAATGATGGATATATTAAGTGATGAAAGCAAATATTCCAGAGTTTCCAAAATGAAATTAACATAGCTTATTCTAAAATTGATTTTATGTTGAATGACCTACTTTTTGAAAAATAATAGATATTGAGTCATATCATTATTTGTGGACTAATAAGCAAATAATACTGTCCATTTTCGGGATCCCAAAGGTTCATAAGAATGTTATGGACCCATCACTAAGGCCTATAGTGGTTGCTAGTAGGTCCAAAACTTATTCAATAACAAAATATATAGATTTTAAGCTTAACAAAGTTTGGAGAGAACATATATAATGTATTCAAAGACTCCTGAAATTTATTTGAAAAGAATACAAAAAGACCTATATAATAAGGAAATGATGTTTGTTACAATAAATACCTATTCTCAGTTATACCACATGGTGTTGGGTTAGAATGGTTTGAAAAAGCATTGTTTGAAAAAGGCAGTTTGAGTTGTAGAGAATTGAGATTATTGGTGGAGTTAATGAAGCTAGTGCTGCGGAACAATTTTATTCACTTTGAAGGGGACTTTTTAAGCAAGAATATCAGGTAGTGATGGAAGCCTGTTGTTCCGCCAGCTATGCTAATGTAATATCTGGGAACAAAGACTTGTTTTTTAATTCCCAATATGCTAAATGTTGGAACCTTTACAAGCACTACCTGGATGTCATCTGTATTTTCTGATTTGATACAGAGAACAAACTTAAGGAATTTATAAAATACATTGGATTTGCTGCGGTAGCATTGTCACCTCATAGTAAGACATTGTCCGGTTCGTTTCTCAGCTAGAGCTTCTTCTGCATGAAGACATGCGTGAATGGGCGTACCTTCAGTGAAGGTTGTGCATCAGGGCTGGTAACTCGGCACGTAAAAATCAACTACCAATCATTAGCGGACCGGAGTTCTGCTGTGGTGACCCCTAACTGGGAAAAGCCGAAAGACACAAACAACAACAACAACAACAACATTGGATCTACAACAGAGTTCCTTAAATTTACATATAAAATTACTAAGGAAACAGTTGATTATTTTAATGACAAGAGTCACAGACTAGATGAGAGGCAAAGTTTTAAATGAACCATCTATCGTAAAGATACTTTATAAACAGAGAAGGAGTATATACCCTATAAACAGACAAGGAGTATATTGACGGGTCAGTTCATCAGAAGAATGACCTCAGAGGAGCAAGATTTCAATGCAGAATGTGTTAAATTAATGAATATGTTTTCAGAGAGGATGTATCCTATTCAACTTTTAGAGGAGGTCATAAATTAAGTTATGATGGGAAGGAAGGAAAAGTTTAGCCTGATTATAGGCAAGATAAATGCCATTTTAAAACAAATAAACAAAAGAGTGATGACAAGCATAACTTGGCACAAGTTAAACAGGAAGAGAAAAATTCATTGTTTAAAGTGACATTTGTGATGAATTATAACAACAATGCTAATTTAATTAAAAGTAAATTCAAGAAAAAGTGGGATACATTTGCCAGTTTTCAGACTAAAATATTTAAACAACCTAGTAAATTCATCTTTAGTAAACGTTACAACAGCATAAATATATTGGAGAGTAATAAACATCAAGACAAGGGACCTAGCAAAAAAATGGGGTACATTTAAGTGTGGAGCATGTGCTCAATGTCTTTATATAATTAGCAGTAAATGTGTATATCTCTAGTAGGGAGACTAGGCTAATTGTAATAATAATGGACTAATACATATGGACTTATGTAAAAAACATGATGCTTTTTATGTGAGGAAAACTGAGTAAAGCTTAAAAAGAAGATTTATGAACACCTCTATTATATAAGAAAAAGGATATGACAAATGCTCTATACAAGCGCACAATGGAGTGTGAAAAGGCAACATATACTTTTCTTGTATTAGAAGATACTCTCTATGATCCAAGAGAAGGTCCATAGGAAACAAAAATTGAATATTGGGGCATTTTCTGACATCTAGTTTTGGAAGCAAATAGAGCCCCGGGTTAATGTCTCTCTGGCACCTTTGTTAAAACTTTAGGGCTGCTAGATTTAAAGAGATTTATGTATTTATTAGTTGTGTTTTGGTAGGGTTCTTATTTTTATTTATTTATTTTATAACATAGATCTTTATAAAAAATATAATAGACTTTGAATGAGTTGTATATTAAATTATAGAAATACTCCATTTTTGTTTACCAAGTTTTAAAATGAGAATGTTTAATTCTTTATGGCCATTACTAGGTAGTGCTGCATGGCAGCTTTTCTTGTATGGTAGTGTTTCTTGTATTTGTTATATAGAAGTTAGAAAATTAATATAATTTTTAAGATTAGTAACATGTCATTGGAGGTTTTCTTGTTTTTTTTCTTTTTTTAAAAGATGATTTAATGTGCTTTCATTATTCTGATTTGTTTGTAATAGCATACTTAAGTCACTGGTGTTAATAAATATATATTGATCAAATTCATTTTGATTAGGTTTTTAGATGTATATATATATATATATATATATATATATATATATATATATATATATATATATATATATATATATATATATATATATATATATATATATATATATATATATATATATATGTGTGTGTGTGTGTGTGTGTGTGTGTGTGTGTGTGTATATATATATATATATATATATTTATCTAGGTCTACCTGATAACACCGACACGCCAAAACAATGACAACGAAATAACCAACACCACAAAACCGAATGTTCAAAAACACAAACTTCACATGCACGACAATCAACAAAACAAATTCCTTTTCCGAAAAATGCACACACAACACAAGCACGCCAACAACCTTACAAACCTATACTAAACCTTGCATACACAACTATTTATGCACTAACCTTAACCCAAAGCCTAACCCTAATGTCCGTCACTATCGCACACTTACCTTACCAGCACCCTAACCCTAACTAACTTAATCCACTCCTAACCCTTAAGTCTGTCACTATCACACACTTACCTTACCCACACCCTGACCCTAACATCCGTCCCTATAGCACACTTACCTTAACATGTCGGTGTTCTCAGCGTCAGGATTTTCAACTTTCGGTCTTCTCCGTTCTCAATCTACTGGTGTCGATTATCTTGTTGTTGTTCTTTTATGCTTTCGGTGTTGTCAGGTAGAACTATATATATATATATTTGTTTATTCCATTCATTTTGATGTTTGGTTAATTGATATAACTACATGATTGATTTAGGTATATAAATGTATGTGGCTGGCTAATTAAGTATCTAAAAAAGTCTTAGGTACATTTATTTTTATTGTACAGTTTTGTATTGAAAATCATTTTTAATACCTGCTTTTTTTTTGTGATTATTCACCTACCATCTCCACAGTGTCAATTGTTTTTTATTGGTTGTTACAAGCTATGAGGGGAACCTGTAATTTGTTGGGCGCTCTGTTTACCTCTGCGGTTTGTTGGCTCAATATAAATGAATCTACTAAAGTTAGTTTAAACTACAAACAGTAGATAAACTCTGAAAACATTTATATCCCAATGTTCAGGCTCTAAAGTACTGCCTTGGTCCATATAAGATAAATCTAATGTTTTTTGGAGAAGAAATTCCCTGCACCCATCTCACTTTGCAAAGTATATACCAACTTTGGGATTGTACATTCACAGTGGGAGGGGCATATTCTGAACCGTGGGATTGTTGATCTTGCACACCTGTGAATATATATTTATATATAAATATATATGGATCCCTGTCAGATGATCAAAGTTTGAAAACTTCAACCATATGATCGAAGCATTGAGACTTGAATGTTTTGAATGGAGATCATGGTAGTATGGATTGGGAAATTTACCCTTTTCTTCACTGTAGTGCGGTCTCAGAGGTGGTATATTTAATTTGCTGAGGGTATGGGGGCTGCATGGGCATTGCCCCTATGCAAAAGGGTAAAAAAAAATGTTTTGTTTTTATTAATTTATTTTTTTAATATTCAAATTTCCAAAAGTCGATCATATTGTCCCTACCATATGATTTTCAAATTTTTTATAACTTTGATCAAATGACATATACATGCATATATATATATATATATATATATATATATATATATATATATATATATATATATATATATATATATATATATATATATATATATATATATATATATATAAAACATGTATATCTACACACACACACACACACACACACACACACACACACACACACACACACACACACACACATATATATATATATATATATATATATATATATATATATAATGTATATCTACACACACACGCACACACACACACACAAACACACACAAACACACACACACACATATCCTTGTGTGTATAGTTACTCTTGTTTTTCTTTTTCTAGCCTTTTTCCATGCAAGGCTATTGACTCCCTTCTTGAGAGAAGGCAACTCTGATGGTTTTGGCACTCTGTCTTTTATTGAGCTCTGTTTGAGTTCCTGAAAGCTTGAATATGTGGAAGGTGCCCCAAAAGTTTGAAAAGCTGGTCAGTCAGTCATATCCTTAGCAGAATATAATACAAAACGCTTAGGCTACTGCAACAGTCATCTGTGAAAATATGTACTGTTATGGTACATTTACTTGCACAACTTTGTCTTCCAGCACAATTTCATTCACCATATATATCTATATATATATATATATATATATATATATATATATATATATATATATATATATATATATATATATATATATATATATATACATAAATATATATATATATATATATATATATATATATATACATATATACACATATATATATATATATATATATATATATATATATATATATATATATATACATATATATAATACATATATATATATATATATATATATATATATATATATATATATATATATGTATATATATATATATATATATATATGTGAGTGTGTGTAAATATGTGTATGTGTATATATATATATATATATATATATATATATATATATATATATATATATATATATTTATTTATATGTGTGTGTCTGTGCATCTCTCTCTCTCTCTATATATATATATATATATATATATATATATATATATATATATATATATATATATATATATATATATATATATATATATATATATATATATATATATATATATATATATATATATATATATATATAGTGTCACTTCTAATTCTTGAAAGTGCATAATCTTGAAATTCAAAATACTGAAGCCAAAATCTTGAAAGTTCAAAATACTGAAAACTCAAAGTACTGAATTTTATAATATCGAAATAAACTACATTATACTAACACTTACTATACTCCAGTAGAAGTACATAGAGAAACAAATAAATGATAAAGCATATTAGTTTACTCCAACTATTAGAAGGGAAAGCACACCTGCATCCCCATGTGGGGGCTGCACCCCTTGCTACTTAAATATATCAACTCCTAGATCACACTTTATTACACTAAGATGAGTTATATTGTTGTATAGCAAATTAAAGGGGATCATGACTAAGGTTACAACAGGCAGTCATGAAGCACGTAATGGTCGGTTTGCCATTTTCTCCTGTGGAGTGTGATCTCTGAGCTGATATATTTAAGTAGCAGAGGGTGTGGTGGGTACAGGAGTCTTGCCCCCCTGCTTATAGTTGGAGAAGAGTAATATGTTTTCTTATGTAGCTGTGCTGGAATATTGTAAGTGTTGTTGTACTCTGTTTTTTCAATATTAAAAAATCAGTATTTTGAGTTTTCAGTAAATTGAACTTTCAGAATTTTGGCTTCGATATTTTGAATTTCAAGATTATGAGCTTTCAAGAGTTAGAACCTGTATATATATATATATATATATATATATATATATATATATATATATATATATATATATATATATATGTGTGTGTGTGTGTGTGTGTGTGTATGTATATATATATTATATATATATATATATAATATATATATATATAATATATATATATGTGTGTGTGTGTGTGTGTGTGTGTGTGTGTGTGTGTGTGTGTGTGTGTGTGTGTGTGTGTATCTATAGATAGATAAATATAACTTTAGACATAAATATAAATAACCTGTGGTGTGGGTGGAATAACACCTTATTTAGTTTTTCAAGGGGGCAAGCCCTTCACTAAAATGGAGTCCATCCTAAACCCAGTCAGACTATCCCAGTAAACAAAGGCAAAATCAATAAATAAATAAGATGAAATATAACTTTAAACTGTACTATAGGTGTAGACATTTCCTGTTCTTCTATAGTGCCACTGTTTTTTTTTTTTTTTTTTTTTTTTGTAATTCCAGGAATCACAATTATGCTTTTAGAATTACAGTAAGGTGCCATTAATGGGATAGCATTTTTTCAAATTATTTATTATATGTTAAAACAGTTTGGAGGAAGACATATGTGGGTGTCTGCTAGTCAAAGTATAATTCTTTTTACTGCACTTAATGCATTGTTTATACTTACTTCACAGTTGTTTGTATGATTTCTGCTCTTGGTTACGTTCAGTTCTTATGTACACTACCCAGAATTGTGAATATGAATTCAGACTAACCACTAGACCCAAAAATAACTGCAAATATTTATTTAAGTATGTCAGGAAGTAAGGGACTATCACTGAACAATATTCAGAGATAGTTCACAAAAATACTTCACACTCTGACCTAAAAAGACTAATTCCCTAACTGACAAAGTTAAATCAACTTTTTCTTCACTCACAGTTAAAGTTATTCCACAGATTCCACATTCTCAGCCAACCAATTTAATTACTATGGAGCAAGTTCTTTCAGCCTTCTCAAAAGCTAAGACCACCTTATCTATGGACCCCGATAGTATGCCACAGTTTAGGTTATCAGTGCCAAATATGGCCTATCCGAACCGTTTCTTAACGTTTTTTTTTGTCTAAGCCTTTCCCCTGGAAGCAGACCCCTCAACAATTTCAGTTTTGTCAAAGGAAGGTCATAATTCATCGACCTTACTAATTTTCTTGAGAAAGTAACTGAAACTATGAAAAATCACCTGTGTGAATATACTCTGGGAAGAACAGAATGAGAAATAGCATGAAAACTGTTTATTCCCTTCTTTTGTCCAAATAGACTTCTTCAGAATAATTGGAAACTACACCCTTCCACATTTATATACAAACCAACCAGTAGTCAACATTTATTAATTAAACATTGACACACTTAATCTAATTGTAAAAAATTGAGTCACAATATAAAAAATGACATTTTTAAAATCATGGAATGCAATTAAATCCTGTTAGAACACAAAAAACACTTTACTATTTTCAACCTTCTATCCCTTGAAGAAACATTTAATATCAATTGTGCCAATGAGATCTGGTAACCCATCAGCCCCAGTTTTAATTGCCACAGTGTCTCCTTTTGTCCAACTTTGTTCTTGAAATCACCACCTCTTCTATCAGGAGGGACTTGCTCAATTACAGTAATCATAAATTTCTTATATTTTAAACAACATCATGAATGCTTAAACAGTGCATTTTTATCATTTTTGTTTTGCATAAATATGTTGCTTGACTCTAATTTCTAAACTATGGGTTGTCATCCCTATATAATAAGCACTGCAGCCTGTGCTGTCATATATTATCCCCTTAGATTTACAATGAAACCCCCCCAAGAACAGGCATTGTATAATCAACATGTTCTAAAGTTAAGGATAGAAGGTTGAAATTTATGGTGTTTTTAGTATTATAAGAGGATTTAATTGCATGCCATGTTTTTAAACGTGTTGTCTTTTATTTTTTGACACTTTTTTTTCAATTAGTTTGTGTTTTCATCTTTAATTAATAAATGTTGCTTATTTTTATATATATATTTATATTTTTATATATTATTATTCCTTACCTTCTACCATCCTAACAGACTACTATGCTCCAGCAACAAAGCCGTAATTGAAACTATCTCTTGGAAAAGCAAGTCAGGGAAATCTCTTTTTGCCCATGAAATTGCTAAGACCTGGAATTACCTTCTTCCTGACCATAGACTTCTAAAACCTACATCCTCCTTTAAGACTCTTCTAAAATCATATCTCTACTCACACCATCTATGCAACTGTAACAAACCACCATAAACTCACCTTTTACTACAGCGACACCTCTTAACTACTCAGATGCATGCTCTGTCAAGGTGCTGTACAAATGTAATATATTGCTATTCAAAATGCACTAAATTCATTTGAATGCATCTCAGTGTTCACTGTAAATTATTGTAAATACTTGTACAAATAGTCATCTCTTCATCCATCCATCAGTGTGAATCCTACAAACTGCTATGTTCATTCTGTATAACACGTGACTTTTTTTATATCCTGACAAACATTTGACTTACAAAACTAAAGCTGGGATAACCTTCTTACAAGAAATCCATATGAGAAAGGAACAATGGGATAATGATAATAAGAGAAAGTGGATACAACAAATAATAGCTGCAGGGGATAGCACTGCTTCCAGAGGGGTGGTTATAATACTTAAAATGTCCTTTAATGGTACTATACTATAAAGTAGTACTGACCCCAATAGCAAATGGTGCTACTTTACTTGCGAGCACCCTCTGTACACAAAACCACTTTTATTCCTAAATGTACATAATCCATGCATGAATCAGCAGGCTTTCCTTTATGAGATATATGACCTACTTGTGAAATCTCCTGACCATCTGTTCATTTTAGTGGGGATTGGAATATGATAATTAACCCTGAAAATATCAAATAAATATAACAAACAACCAACACAACTCTCCACTCTTTTAGCAGAACTAATAGAAGACTTTAACCCTTTGAAATTTATACATCAGACACTTTGCAATTTATAGATCAGACCCATCAGTCGGTAAATTTACATATTATTCATGTTATCACAAATCATGGTCCAGAATAGATTTATTTCTAATCTCTGAAGTTATACTAAGTAATGTAGTTACCTACAACTCTGAGCCCAGAGCCATCTCAGATCACTCAAAAATTAATATTGCAATAAAGGAAGCTAAATCTAAACAGCAGACTCACATCTCATCTAATTGGACTTTAAACCCTAATTTAATTAATAAAAAAAGAAGTTATTCAAGAAGTCACTAATATTATTACTCAACTTGGTAATGCCATTACAGTAACCGAAATACCCTATGATATTCAATGGGAAGCATCTAAAGCTACTATCAGAGGAATTTTAATTCAAAAAGCTTCGCTATATAAAAAGCTAAACAAGGAAAAAGTGACTAATATAGAAAGCAAGTTAAAAGCAATAGAGCTAGAACTACAAAAGAAGCACTCTTTAGATATAGAGAACCAAATGACAAAGCTGCAGAAGCAACTGTACAAACTACAAACACAGCAATACTCTTTCATGGAACTCAAATTATTACACCAATATGCGGAATGGGCCCAAAATTCTTCTAAAATGTTGGTAAGAATCATTAATTAAAAAAATTTCCCTTCCAGAATAAGGCAAATTAACTATGAAAATAAAACTCTAGACCTGAATAATGATATTATACAGGAGTTTGAAGAGATATATCAAAAACTTTATGGTCCCCAGGATCAATCTCAAGACTTTCTATACCACCAATTTATTAAAGGGTTAACATTTCCACTCTTAAGTGTAGTACAAATCAACAATCTTAAAGCCCCATAACAGTAGATTAAATTCATTTAGCTAGTGTCCAATTGAAACCAGGTAAAGCCCCAGGTCCTGATGGTTTTGTGGCAGAGTTTTATAAAAAAATTTAAGCAGCGAATTGCCCCTGTCCTGTTAAGAGTATACAATCACATAATAGAGTTTGGTGTCTTGGACCTGTATATGAACAACTCAAAAAACATTATCATTGCAAAACCTAATTCAGACGCTGCAAACCCTAATAATTATAGACCAATAGCTCTCGCAAACATTGACATCAAAATACTATCAACAGTTTTAGTATACAGAATCAAAAATTATTATCTTATATAATATCTTCAGAGCAATTGGGCTTCATGAGTCGCAGGCTCTAACCATCGAATCATTTATTCATCTCTTAGCAAAGGATCAATACCCCAGATATGCCCTATCAGTAGATGCATCCAAAGCTTTTGATAGAGTGAATCTAGGCTTCCTTTTTAAAATATTGTGGCAGTTTAACATTCCACAGGAATTTATTAATATGGCTAAGGCCCTGTATAGCAATGCTACTACGACACTCTTTATTAATAGAAAGCAATCAAGACCAATTAAAATTATCAATTGTACAAGATAGGGCTGTCCATTATCCCCCTACTTGTTCATCATCTACATTGAAGCACTTCTAATAAGCCAAAGAACATATCACCACTTTATGCAAATTTCCAAAGTTCAAATTAAGTACACAGCATTCGCGGATGACTTTAATATATATTTTGAACTTCCAAATACTGACTGAAAGAAGATGCTAGACTCTATTGATAAGTTCTCTATGATATCAAACTATGCAATAAATCCAAATAAATCAGTTATGTTTCCACTGAACCCGCTTGGCAACAAAAAGTTTTACTTTCCTGAAACAATAATCCAAAGTGAACTATTCTCTTAAATACCTGGGTATTCACTTTGGCCACTCTCATTCAGACATAACTAAAAACAATCTCAACAAAACATGGTCAACCATCAAAGATGATATTAACAGATGGGAAAACTTAAAGCTGTCTCCTCTATCTAAAGCAGCAATTATTAAAATGAATATTCTCCCAAAAATCCTATACCATCTGAATGCTATTAATACTATCATACCTAATAACTTCTTTGCTAAAATAAAAACATTTCTAGCAAAATTTATATGGCATCCTAAAAGTACTAGAATAAGTTATTGCCAATTAATATTACCCAAAGAGAAAGGTGTGCTCAGATTACCAAATTTCCAATTATATTATGAGATTATAAATGCTAGTCGCATTATCCAAATAGCAAACTATGACCTGGCTAACAAAGAATGGTATCCATTGTGGATAAAATTATACTATCAACACTTAGCCATTCCTTTTATGAATTGCAAGATCCTTAAGGCATTTAAAATTCACCCATGAATTATAAATAAAAGTCAAATATTTCAGAAACTAATAACATCCCTACATCTTAAGGACATCCTTACCCTCCTACAGCCAATCCACCTCAGTCTTAATATCAGATTAAATAACAATATGCTCAGTCTAGATCAATACCCTATAATCAAAAAATGTACAGTTTGGGATTTTTATCACATTAAAAAACTTTCGATGGATAACATTAGGAATAGCCTAGGAGTAGGTAAAAGTTATAATATTATAATCAGGCAAATAATATTCTTAGTTAACTTACTAAAGACAAATATTATAATCAATGAACAGGATATCTGCCTACACCAACTATTTCAGAAAATGTTACTTCTTAGGTCAAAAATGTTATCTAATACCTATAGATTAATAATGAAAATTAAATATCAGGACTCACTCCTATACTCAAAGTACTGGGACAAAAAGAATAACAATATTACCGCAAAACAAAACATTTCTGCAACAGAACTAATCATGAAACTGACCCCTTTCAAAAAGTTAATACACACCCAAATCATGATTAATAATAATGCTTATCATACCCCAATCCTTCTAAATAAAATTGATCCTACCCATTTCCCTTTATGTCCCCTTTGTCCCAATAGTGTAGCTGACATCCTCCATGTCTTTTGGAGCTACAAAAATGTATATAAACTGTGGTGCTCGCTAAGAACTAAATCGGAGAAAAAGGTTACACAAAGACCATTCTGTCATGAGAGATTGCAATACTGCATATAATCCCAGAGAATCACGCTTATATAAACAAGCACATCATAATAAGATTGTGTGCCCTTATGAAATCATATATAGCCAATAACTGGCAAGACAGATCAGAAATGTCATGGGAAGACTATAAATATATGTCTACGTAATAAATACTAGCAAACAAATTTATTACAAAAAGTCAAAAGAGACTCTCTTACTATCAGAATTATTGGAAACCACTAGTAGATATTTTATCATAATAATCGTTATACTTATTGCAATAAGAACACCTTAGACCGCTTACAACTAACTGTACCAGACCCACAAACATTGTCTCACCCGGTAAGGTTTCTTGAATGGAGTTAAAATGTAAACTAAGGTGACACCAGTGTGTATATAGTGTACATAGGTTTTGTAATCTGTAGATATAAACTGTGTAAATGATATTGATAGACCATTAGGATATATATTATGCCTGCTTTATATAAAACACAGGGATTAGTCAAATAGCTATTTAGGTTTGTATGCATGAACCAAAGTACCCACTTGGTTAACACAATGTTACTTTGTCATTTCTTTGTGTTTAGTCAATGATTATTTAATGTTGTTCATGCCTAAATGACCTCTGTTACTGCTATTACATGTGAAAATAATAAAAATATTTATTTGAAAAAACATATCACACAACAGAAAGCACATTATATCCATACTCTGACATATTCTAAACTTTTTACTATGTGCAAATTTTTTATCTCATGTTAATATAAATTGCATGTGTTTTTTTTCTCTATTTGTATTGGATTTTTTCTCCCCAGGACACCGCTGAAAACTAACACTTGCTGTCCAGTCAGACTAGTCTAGAAAACAAATGTGAAATAAAATAAAATAAAAATTATTGGTTGGTTTGTATATTAATGTGGAAGGGTGTAGTTTCCAATTATTCTGAAGAAGTCGATTGGGATGAAAGTGGAGAATAAACTGTTTTCATGCTATTTCATATTCTGTTCTTCTCTGACTAGTGACACAGGTGTTTTTTGTTTTTTTGTGTTGGTTTACCACCTTTGGCAGGGACTGAATTTTGTTATAGTGTAAATGAAGCAGTAAATAGATGATAGTCAGCATTTACACCATATCCGGACTTGGACATGACCTTTGATACTATTCCACATGCAGGAATCATTTACAGACATAAATCTGACAAATAGCTCTTATGTTGTATACTAGATAGTGAAACTGCTGTCTGACAGAACCCATGCGTTTAGTTACAAGTGCCACTTCTGAAAGCAAAAAGTGTTACCAGTGACATACCACAGGGCTCAGCATTGGGCTATCTGTTATTTGGCAGCTGTTTCTCATACCTTTAGGCCAACATTCCTGGCCTATTAGGGTGTTATTGTTCAGTCTTCCACAATCACTCCAACATGGATTAGACCTACTGGTGCAAGAACAGTAGTCAGAAATTAAATGGGAACAAATATGGTTTAATTCATTTTGTTAAAAAACACATTTCCACATAACATATTGGTAGCACACTCCTGCAATGAGAAACATTTGTAAGGGATATAGGCACTTTTGTAAATAATTCCTTATCATCTGGCCAGCAATCTCTCTAATATTTTGGAAAGCCTTCAATCAGACTCAATTTCTAAAGACATCCCCTCTAGATCCAAAGAAGTCTTTATCCACCATTACTCATATATCATCAGGCCCATTATTGAATATAATGTACCGTTGATCATGTAGTGTCTACAGATTCATAACTAAAAAGAACCATATCCCCAAAAACTTTAGTTATCAGGACAAACTGGTAGTCCTGTCTCTGTACTTGTAATTTGTTCCCTCATGGGTGGCATTCCTCAGATCCATGAGGATGAGAACAATCCAGACTAAAACCATTATTCTATCAGCTGTGAGAGTTGCTTATATTCTTTGCCAGTATTTTGGTAAGAAATTCTGTTTTGTGATGGCCCTAACTCCACTTCTGGCCAGAGGCATGAGCGAATTGCAACACCATAGATGCCCATGATGCCTTCTTATGTGGATGCATGCTTCTGTGTACTTGCATTGAAGGTCTCAATCTATCAGTAGCATTATATGTTGAAACCTCTCCCCCGGCTTGATATTACATAGGATCATAAGAGATTACTAGGCTATCGACCCGGAGGTAATTTTAAGCCTAGCCATTTCAACCCTGTGTAATACAGTAGCGGTTCAAGTCAATTCCGAAGATTGCATGTAGTGATGACTGCCCATGTCCAGGAGGTTGTGGGCACTATTCCCATTAAGAATTTACGGTGCCCCATCCACTTTTCCAGGTTCCTCTTGAATAATGTCATAGAGGTACTCTGTTTCACATGAATTGGTAGCCTGCTCCAAAGACGTGGCTGTCACTGGGACCTAAATATGTCCCTCCAGCATGTCCTATTTAAGCTGCAGGCCATAATTAAGTCCCTGGAATGGGTAGCCCTAGACCCATTTGATTTACGGATATGCAGTAATTCATTAGGTTTAGGTCATGGATTGCTCTGTAGGCTAGGTATAAGTCTCCCCTAAGAAGTCTATATGATATGAGTATAGTGACAGGGATTTTAGTCAGCCCATGTAAGGCACATGCTGGAAGCCCTTTATATTCTTTGTTAGAAACCTCTGAGGTCTCTCTAATTGCTGCAGATGCTTAGTACGGTACATACCAAATGGAATGTTATACTCAATTATAGGCCAGATAAGTGCCGAGTTTGGGGGGTGTTATAACTTTTTTTGCTGTCAAGGTGATGCCTTTAGAAATCAAATGAGCTACATGGAAAGCTTTCCTTACAATGGTAGACATGAGGTGGTCAAAGTTAAGGTTATGATCACCATGTAATCCCAGGTCTCTTACCACTTTATGGGAACTTTGGATATTGTTATTGATATGATAGTGTGAAGGGGCATTGTTTGTGCTGAAGGGAATGATGATGCATTTCTTTGCATTCAGTTTGAGACAGTGAATAATACACCAGTTGATGGCCTGTGTGAGACCATCCTGGAGTATATTGACATAATTTGGGGATTCAGTGATTGCACATAGTTTGCAGTGGTCTGCAAACCTGGACAGTCACAACCCTTACGTTTTTACCTGAACTTCTGAGAAGTATATACTAAACAGCAGGGAACACACCACTGACCCCTGTGGCACGCCATGGGTAACAGTTCTGCTGGTTGATGTGGAGTTACCCACTTTGATAGTGTGTGTCCTGTTTGTTAGCCAGTTGGCAACCCATCTTACAATGAAGGGGGTTACATTCAGTTTGCTAAGTTTGTTGGTAATGCCTAAATGTGTAATTGTGTCAAAAGTGTTTGCCAAGTCCAGGTATGCTGTGTGCACAGATATGCCCTCATCAATGGTCTTGGTCACACTTTGAAAGAAATCTACTAGATTTAAGAGGCAGGATCTGCCCATCACAAAGCCAAATTGGGTAGGGTCCAGGGTTTTGGGGGGTCACTTATGTCTTTATTTATGAGGTCCATAACAATATGTTCAGTGGCCTTACAGATGAGGCTGGTCAGGTGTATGGGTCTGTAATTCCCTGGGTCTGTTGCTAGGCCACCTTTGTGAAGGGGAATAACTGTAGCTGTTCTCAATTCCACAGGAACAAACCCTGTGGTTACATTACTGCCCCTTCACTGAGGCATTTCACAGCATGGGAACAGCTCCCACACAATCACACCCCAGATCAGAAACCCTATCTTCCTGTGGGTATCTCCATTCAGCTCTTGAATACTTCAACTTTGGTCACCTTGGCCATAGACAAGGAAGTGTCCCTCTGTGCCACTAGAGCTGGATGATAAATTGGGAAAGTCATCTAGATCAGTGTGTCTTTTGAGACCAATGTCACTACCAATGAGGCAAATATCTTCAGACATCAGTTTTACTGATCTGGGAGCTGTGTTTGGGTGCTCTGAGTGTCAGATGTTTAAACATGTATAGAACTTCTGTCAGTATCATGAACAGAGAGGCTGTCAGGATACAAACAAAATGCCACTAATGCATAGTAAATGAAGCACTATCACAAATAAATGAATAAGGACATCATAATTGAACAGACACTTTCCCTTTACTAGTAGTAACTATACAACTTTCTCCAGTAGCATTCTCTGAAGAGAAATGTTTTGTTTTCAAAAATGAAAATGGGGAGCATATGAAAGGAAATGTAACAAACCCAAATAAAGCGTCAGATCTGTCTCCATGAATGGTTTGCTTTCATTTCAGGGTACATAAGTAGACATTTGTACATGATGTTTTGTTAAAATGTTAAATAGAATGTCTGTATTGGCTTGCTACTGACTTACTTATGCATAGTAGTAGGCCTTCAGAAGGTACACCTGTCAGCTATTAATGGACCTAATTAACTTAAGTCCGGTGACTGTCTTTATTTAAAAGCCCTTTTAGTGTTTTGAAGTAGAAATAAAAAGACTTAAAAACTTCATGAACTGCGAGTGCAGAATCCACAAAATAAAACATTCATTCTCATTCATTCCTGCTAACCTCTTCCAGCTCAAACTTGTACAAAACTACTTTAATTGAAACAGGAGATCCCCATCACCCCAAGCTAGCTTCCAACATTTAGGAACACCGACAGTCCTTGCTCACCTTGCATAACACTGAAATTTTAAAATAATTCCTTTTAGTATCAAACCAAACAGAAGAAAATATGTCGATCACTAACTATTTATCCATGCAAGAGACCCCTGTTGTAGAACGATTCTGCTGTATCTTGCAAACAGATCAAGGTGTATATTCCTTTTCTATGAAGTGCATAACTGTGCTCCCTTTTCAGGGTTTAACTACAAGCAGATGTAAAATTTACAATGCTTATTATCTGATATTCCTATTTCAGTTTCATCTCATGGTCATTTCAGTGAATAAATGTAACAGCATCTTCTCAAGTTTTTGGCCTCAGACATTTACCATGTGATCTGCATAGTGCAACTGTTGAATGTTTTTGTAATTGTCCCGACTGCTCATGTTAGTTAATGTCATACACCGGACACAAAACTGTGCTTTGGGATTGAATTGCAAAATGGAACGGCAGTTATTACTGCTTAGAAAAACATAAATGATGATTCAAAAAATTGTTTTATACTTTCTGAATGTTTTTTTTCACGGTCAGATGACCACATAACATGCGACCAGTTTCCAGCATTTAGAAATAGAGAAAGGTAATTTTAGAGAGGAAGTAATGATCACTTTATGTACCTGCTATGCTTCGCTCTCTCTCTCTCTCTCTCTCTCTCTCTCTAATAAATAGATATTGTGTCTTCTTATTCTCAGGCATCTGTGTTTTGAACAAAAATACTTACTTGGAATCTACGTTTTCTAGAAGTACTTAAATTATTCTTGAACATCCTCTCATTACCTCTTTTATTTTATATATTACTTTACATACTAAGTTCTCTAGATCACATTTTTTCATGATATTTTGTAAAAATGCTAAACTCAACGTCTGTATTGCTTAGCTAATGGCTATTTTGTGCTTATTAGTATAGTTTCAAATAGTACACCTGCCACCTTGTTTTAATGAGAAGAGTTGATGCTAGTGAGCTAGAAATGTTAATGTTGCATTAAGTAGTGGGACATTGGCTCTAGGGAGAGTTATGAGTATACTCATTTCAGCAGTGCCCTTTGTTAGTGGACAGAAAATAGAAGCGTGCATATAAAATAAAGGCATAATAAATGCAGTTATGCTAGATGCAGACATTTGTCCTTCTTTGCTGTCTGCTTGTGTAGAAACATGCACCTGTATTTTAGAGAAAAGCACTTGGTGCATTGCCTGAAGATATTGTAATGCTGTACAACCTATCCTAGCATAGTATGACCTTCCTTTTACAGGTAAGATGAGTTGTGATGGTGACTTACCTTTGAAGTTCACAGTGAGTAACAAAGATCACTGGCTAAGTGACTGTTATCTACAAGGATTAGTAGTTTTTGTATGCTAGATCATACCATTTGAACTTTATGAACTGCAGTGAGCACACAGGCATGTTTTATGTAATCTTGTTTCCTCATTACTGCTGACCTGTAAGTCAAAGCACAGAAACAGTAAAAACAGGATTCATGGTTAGCAAAGAATATTTGATGAAAATAGGTATCTAGACTAAAACAAAAACAAAATCAAAAACTAAAAATGTAAAAATGAATAATCACCATGTATGTTACGGTGATGCCATTTTTGCAGAGCTATTCTGAAATGTAAATTAAACAACCTCTCATTATATATGCCGTTCCTTGTGCAGTTGTGCAGTAATATTGTTGCATTTATTTTATTTAATTTTTATTTATTTATTTTTATTTAGCCTTTGTTGACCTGGTTAGTACCATTAGACTACTGGCCTCTTTCAGGGGAGACCTGAGGTGATATTTGTATTACTCGAGGAAATTTGATCACTGCATAAGGGAACTTCACATTCCCTTTTCGAGATATGATGTGGGACCTTTTGAATCTTCCTGAGCTTACATCAATTCAAACAGATGGGACCTCGGTTTGAAGTCTTATCCTAAGGATTTAACAGATGGCAGCCTAAGATGTGTAGTCTGAAATCTAGCTCCTAAGAAGTGACATTCTTCAAGGTTCTGTACATGGATTTAATTTTGTGAGTATTCACTGACAAATTATAATTTTTATCATTTTGTTGTATATCTTCAGCAGGGTGTTTATTCATCCCAGTCTTCTTCCCTTAACACCAGCTATACATGTCATTGTGATTAAGCAATCCCATCGTGAAAGGTTATTTTACCTATCAAGTTGGACTCATTACTCAAGGAAACAAGTGCAAATTTATTTAGTTATGGATTGAGCTGAATTGACTATTCTAAAAGTAAGTGGACAGGTGACATTGGATTAATGGACTCTCTTCGGTCACTACCAGTATCATAGGCACCACAGACATTTTCATAACAAAACATCAGTCAGTAGTGTAAGTAACCATGATTACGCTGACAAGAGGATTTGGAAATTAACAGGAAGACTTCTAGGCAAAAAGGGAAATTTCACTTAGCTCAGTAAAAACAAATCAAATAAGTAGGATTTCAAGAAGTATGTATACATGTTATATACATATGTACCATTGTTGTGGTATTCCAAATCACAGAAATTTATAAACAGAGATAAAAGCAATGCTATGCAGAATACTTACAGAACAGCAATAACAAGGAAACAATATCACATGCAGTATTACCATATATATGCAGCTTAGTAGTACTGAGGTGGGGATGAGCTAGGAGTGCTTTCAGGTGTGTTATGGCTTCTAACAATATGGTAGGTGTCATTTTGTTAACACAAGAGTTCATGGTAAAACAGATTCCTGTAAAGGAAAATAATCTCAGTATAATGAGTTATCTTGAGCAGGAAATGATGGTTAAGTCTGTGCATGTGAAATAAAAATAGATATTTAGTAAGATTTATTAGTGGAAGTAACTATTAAAGTTATGTCTGTGGAAGGAAGGTGGCCACTTTGGTTTATGTAGTTGAAAAGATGAGATTAATGTTATATTAGATGTGCTCTTACTGAAAGCCTACAGGCATAAAATGACTTCACTATAATAGTTGTGTTTGATTACACCATATTTTAATTGTATATTATTACAGCTTAGACATGCCATTGCACTTGTTAAAAACACAGCCTTATACCTTTATAAAGGCAAATGCTTCTTCTCTCTTTTTTGGCAGGGGTCGGTTAAGCTGTTAATTAAATCTTATTCTGTTACTGAAAAATACATAGTAAGATGATAAGATTCACAGACAATCCAGATTGTACCAGTATTTCACCTTATTGATTCGGTCTGATTTTTTTTTTTTTTTTGTTAATATTATCAGACCCATCTTTACTTGCCATGTCAGCTTCATGAATATTAGTATTAATAAGCTCCAACAGACCTATGAAAATTTCAGACTAGAAAAACTGTGTGTTGAAATAAATAAAACTGCACGTGTTAAGGATAACATTTATCCTTCAGTTGCTGCTCATTTAGAGACAGCTAGACAGGTTGTATGACTCACTACCTGGATCGGCTACGCAAGGATTATGTATAGGGTTGTATTGTGTTTGCGTGACTGCATAGTAAATGACTCACAAAGCATTGGTTACTTTCCATGGAAACATAATACATTGTCCAAGGAATGAGGGCTTACATAGAGATTTACACCTTCTGAGACATATGATAAAAACCATAAGTGAGGATTGTTGTATGAAAATTCACTGATTTGTGATCAATAATGTATGAGTAAATCACAAATCAAGTGGCACTAATGAATATATTCATAATATATATGATTCTATCATGAAAGATAGAAACATACATTGAATGATTATTAACTATTAAGAGCAAATCACAAAGCATGGAATGCACCTCTCCCACTAAAAAAAGCTCTAAATCAGTAATCTCCAGCTACAAAACTGTGATTCAGTATTGTCTTAGTAATGGTTTGTTTGTTTGTGTCTTTCGGCTTTTCCTGGTTAGGGGTCGCCACAGTGGAACTCCGGTCCGCTAATGACTGGTAGCGGATTTTTACGTACCAGGTTACCAGCCCTGAAGCACAACCTTCAACGAAGGCACGCCCCATTCATGTATGCCTCCACACAGAAGACGCTCTACAATCTTACGGAAAGGATTCTTTCCTCCTGCCACCTTATTCACGTCTACTAATCATAACCATGCACCTAACTCTAACTTTATACATTACGTTACTAAAATCCCTTTTCCCTAACAGTACCACTGCATAAGACAAAAGGGCACATATTCATAACACAAAATATGCGCAACAATGAATCTGCCCCCTTACCTAACCTTCACTCTAACACCAACCCAGGAACTCTTCCACATACACAGAAACTGCTACAACACTGCCTTGTACATTTTCACAATCACCGCCTTTTCACTGAAACAATGTTCCTCTACACTCCTACTTACCTACACTCTATAAAACAAAATTCAACCATATGTGATTTTTACAAATTAGCATTCACTCATTTGTAAATTCTCTCTTTATCACACCACCAAAAGCTTTTAACCAAATATGACCTTTTCAGATGCAAACATTTTATATATATATATATATATATATATATATATATATATATATATATATATATATATATATATTTATATATGTACATGTACATGTATGTATGTTTATTTATGTGTGTGTGTGTGTGTGTGTGTGTGTGTGTGTGTGTGTGTGTGTGTGTGTGTGTGTGTGTGTGTGTGTGTGTGTGTGTGTATATATATATATATATATATGTGTGTGTGTGTGTGTGTGTATTCATATATATATATATATATATATATATGTGTATCTATATATATATATATATATATAATACACACACACACACACACACACACACACATTATACAAGCATACAGTAGATTGACACTATAACATCAAATTCACAAATATTGACACATTCTTTGAATGCTCTGGAGGTTATCCCAGAGTAGAGTAAAGCAACAGCAAGTGTCTTTATAGGAGGAAAGTCTCCCTGCACCCCCAACCCTTCTGCTAGTTATATATACTATCTCCAAAATCACACAGTCTTCTGGGAAAGGGAATATTCACCTAACCTGATAGTATCAATATCACTCAACTGTCAAACATCTGTCTGCATTAACAACATAGGTGTCGGGGTAGTGTACATTCGACTGGGCATCCAGCACCTATATATATATATATATATATATATATATATATATATATATATATATATATCCGACTTAAGCACTTCAAAATATAGAAGAATACAGAAGAATAAAAAATAAAAAACACGAAGTACCAAATTTCATGAGCAGGTGTAAAGCTTTTGTTCTTTATTAGTGTGAAGAACTTCATCAGACAAAACAATGATCATCGGAGCAGTAGTTAAATAGAATCAATGAATGTAAGCAGTTGCTGTTTACTACTCCCCCAGACAAAAAAGACATTGGGCAGGATTCACAAAGCCTCCGTGTAAGAGTTCTTACACGGAGGCTGCAGTTAAACGGAGTGATGTCAGCATGCTCTGCATATTCATGAGAGCATGCTGAATCACACCTAAGGCTAACACGGTCCGTGTAAGACAGTAGGGGGCGTGTCCGTAGGCCGAGCCCTTTAAGCGGACACGCCCCCAGAAGAGTAAAAGTGCCCAAAGTAAACACCCATGACAGAGTCCATGGAAATGTGAATAAACACAACACAACACATGCCCCCACAGACTATGAACATAAAATGTACAAATGAACATCTCATAATTTTTTTTAAATTGTAAAGATGTTTGCCCGTGAGTGCGCTCGTTTGCGCGGGTGTGCCCGTAGCGCAGCCACAGTTAGCAGTCAGTGGGAAAGCATATAAGAACTAAATATGCAAAATAAGCCAAGAAGCAATAGCGTAGCGGTAGAGATGTTGGCTGAAGAGCAGGCATTCATGGTTCGAACCCCCACAACACCAATTTTTATTTTTAGCAAAATAAGCACGAAACAAGCCCCTGACAAACATGTACACATAAAATCTCATTTTATGTAAAATGTAATGAAATAGCCCATTTATATTGAAGAAATGTGAGGTAACAAAACAATAAAAAATGCCAGATGTGCCCATAGCTGAGCTACAGTTTAACAGGGTGAGTGCATCTGCCCGTAGGTGAGCAGTGGTTTAACTGGTGCAAAATGAGTGCCTGTAGCTGAGCAGTGGTTTAACAGGTGCAAAATGAGTGCCCGTAGGTGAGCAGTGGTTTAACATGCTGAAACTATGTGTCCTTAGCTGAGCTGAGCGTAATATGCGTGCTGATAACCAAATGAGGTTTAAACCAGCGTACCCTGTTTGCGCGGAGCTGCACACTGCGCCAACAAGCTAACCAATGGGCAACGTTGAGCAAGCCATATCAAAACTGCCTTTACACAGACACACCCCTCAGCTTGTCTAGACAGTCATAAAAAATAAAAAGCAGTGGCCAGGTTCGAACCCAGGATACTATACACCATAGTCAAGGTACTAAATCACTAAGCCATGAAAGCAGTACCTATAAATGCAGTAATAGCAAATATATAGGAATGAATACAAAGTGGAGCATGACAAAGCAAGTTTAGTGAAGTTGATACAATTCCAAAATAGCCAATCACAGATATGTGCGGGAAAAATGGCCTATATAAGCCCCATAGGTGGGAATACACAGCATAAACGATTGTAGAACTGACTTGCAGCCAGAAGGACAGGAGTAGGTGAGGGTAGTTGCTTTCGAGCACAGAGGTGGGGTGTTGAGGAGTCCAGATACATGCTCTGGCTCCTAGTCCACAATCATGAGGCCCAACTCATGCAGGGCCAGGTCCTGTTGGGAGCATATAGGGCTGAGACGTGGGACCGGTTGGCTCATGATCTCACCAGTGCCACAAGGATTCCAAGGACTGGTGAGCAGGTTCGTCACCACCATGCGGACCTGAAGAGACGCAAGCAGGACCAATTGAACCTTTGGATCCAGGAGGCCCGGTAAATGCCCAACGCCCCACTACTGAGTAAGTTACATGTAATTATGTATGTAAGAATTTAAACTAGCTGATATTATGGAGATGTGTATTCCAATATTACTTCATTTATATTACAGCTGCAGGTGTCCGTTCTATGAACCGCATGAGCCTATGGCGATAGGCTGGTGCGGTTACGCCACCAGGCAGGTCAGTAATCCTCTCCCAGTAACTGTAAAGAAATATAAAAGTATGACAGTTAGCAAAAGAGTGCAGTGTAGTCACTAAGTAATAGAATGTGCAAGTAACAAGTGTAAGAGTGTTTGCAAGTATTGCTTGATTACAAAAGCGTATTGCAGTCTGTAATCCAAACAGAAAAATTAAAATGTCTGAAATAAAGTCTGAAATAAAGATGCCCCACCTGTAATATAATAG
>NC_056741.1:1460248962-1460317784 GCF_019279795.1 Protopterus annectens
ATAAAACAGTACATCAATGCAGTGAAACAATAAAAAAGCTCTGTAACAGTGCAAAATGTAGTAGATCAAATGTATAGCACAATTATAAGCATTTCAGAAGTGCAGTTCAGTGACATAAGTGTAAGAAATAACTTATCCTGGTCTTGGAATCTTAAGGTATTTCCACTTATGCAATGCAACTCAGAGCCTGTGCAATACAAGCACAACCTTTATAAGACACATGGTTTAAATAGCAGTAAGAATGGAAGACTTGGAAGTTCAAATTACTACTAAGCCCCTGCTATTACCCAATCACTCGTACTACAGAAGGTCAGGAGGCCTTGTTACTCTCAATAATAATAATGAAGACAATCAGCAGAAAATGGCCTCCAGAAAAGCAGGAAACTCAAAAAAAAAAAAAAAACTACCAGCCTAGACAACAGGCCTCTATCAAGATTATACCACCTGAGCAAAACACAGAAACCTCACTTTAATAGCATAGAAAGAACACCCTCAAAGAGAAAATATAAGTCTCAGTATGAAAAATCAGATTACAATTAAGTAATTAAATGGAAAAATGCAATTATAATAATGCACACTATTACATTTCCTAGCTGTAGCCACTAAATGAAAGTTTTAAACAAATCAAGGAGCAGACTCTAGAGAATGCTGTTAACTGTAAAGAGACAATTTTCAAAAATGCACAGAAAAGTTCGGATAGAGCACGCACAAACAGAAAATACAGCTCTCGGTATGATAATGCAGTTTGCAGTTAATTAATGTTAAAACAGTATAAAACAGTATATAAATGCAGAGAAACAATAAAAAAGCTCTATAACAGTGCAAAATGTAGTAGGTCAAATGTATAGCACAAATATAAGCATTTGAGAAGTGCAGTTCAGTGACATAAGTGTAAGAAATAACTTATCCTGCTCTTGGAATCTTCATGAATTTCCACTTATGCAATGCAATCCAGAGCCTGAGCAATACAAGCACAATGTTTATAAGACACAGTGTTTATATAGCAGTTATAATGGAAGAGTTATATGATCAGATTACTACTCAGCCCCTGCTATTACCCAATCACTCATACTACAGAAGGTCAGGAGGCCTTGTTACTCTCAATAATAATGAAGACAATCAGCAGAAAATGGCCTCCAGAAAAGCAGGAAACTCAAAAAAAAAAAAAAAAAACTACCAGCCTAGACAACAGGCCTCTATCAAGATTATACCACCTGAGCAGAACACAGAAACCTCTCTTTAAAAGCATACAAAGAACACCCACATAGAGAAAATACAAGACTAAGTATGAAAAAGCAGTTTACAATTTAGTAATTAAATAGAAAAATGCAATTATAATAATACACGCTGTTACAGTTCCTAGCTGTAGCCACTAAATTAAAGTTTTAAACAGATCAAGGAACAGTCTCTAGAGAAAGCTTTTAACTGTAAACAGACAATTTTCAAAAATGCACAGAAAAGCTCGAATAGAGCACTCACAAACAGAAAAAACAACTGTCAGTATGAAAAAGCAGTTGACAGTTAAGTAATATTTAAACAGTATAAAACAGTACATAAAAGCAGTGAAACAAAAAAAGCTTTATAACAGTGAAAAAATGTAGTGGATAAACTGTATAGCACAATTATTAGCGTTCAGAAGTTCGAATCAGTGAAATAAGTGTAACAAATAGCTTATCCTGCTCTTGGAATCTTAAGGAATTTTCTGTGTGTGCAATGCAATCCAGAGCCTGAGCAATACAAGCACAGCCTTTATAAGACACAGTGTTATACAGCAGTAAGAATGGAAGAGTTGGAAGATCAGATTACTACTCAGCCCCTGCTATTACCCAATCACTCATACTACAGCAGGTCAGGAGCCCTTGTTACTCTCAATAATAATAAAGACAATCAGCAGAAAATGCCTGCCAGAAATTCAGGAAAAACAAACAAAACTACCAGCCTAGACAAGAGGCCCCTATCAGGATTATACCACCTGAACAGAACACAGAAACATTTTTTTAAAGCATATAAAAAACACCCACAAAGAGAAAATCCAAGCCTCAGTATGAAAAAGCAGTTTACAATTTTGTCATTAAATAAAAAATGCAATTATAATAATACACACTATTACAGTTCCTAGCTGTAGCCACTAAATAATAGTTTTAAAGAGATCAAGGAGCAGACTCTAGAGAATTCTTTTAACTGTAAACAGACAATTATCAAAATGCACATAGAAGCTTGGATAGAGCAGTCACAAACATAAAATACAACTCTCAGTATGAAAAAGCAGTTTACAGTTAAGTAATGTTAAAACGGTATAAAACAGGACATAAATGCAGTGAAACAATAAAAAGCTTTAGAACAGTGTGAAATGTAGTGGGTCAACTGTATAGCACAATTATAAGCATTTCAAAAGTGCAGTTCAGTGAAATAAGTGGAAGAAATAACTTATCCTGGTCCTGGA
Organism: Protopterus annectens; assembly: GCF_019279795.1. Taxonomy (NCBI): domain Eukaryota; kingdom Metazoa; phylum Chordata; order Ceratodontiformes; family Protopteridae; genus Protopterus; species Protopterus annectens. Next base: position 1,460,251,406 of record NC_056741.1, read on the forward strand.
ATCTTAAGGTATTTCCACTTATGCAATGCAACTCAGAGCCTGAGCAATACAAGCACAACATTTATAAGACACATGGTTTAAATAGCAATAAGAATGGAAAACTTGGAAGTTCAAATTACTACTAAGCCCCTGCTATTACCCAATAACTCATACTACAGAAGGTCAGGCTGCCTTGTTACTCTCAATAATAATAATGAAGACAATCAGCAGAAAATGGCCTCCAGAAAAGCAGGAAACTCAAAAAAAAAAAAAAAAAACTACCAGCCTAGGCAACAGGTTTCTATCAAGATTATACCACCTGAGCAAAATACAAAAAACTCACTTTAATAGCATAGAAAGAACACCCACAAAAAGAAAATACAAGTCTCAGTATGAAAAATCAGTTCACAATTTAGTAATTAATCGGAAAAATGCAATTATAATAATGCACATGATTACATTTCCTATCTGTAGCCACTAAATGAAAGTTTTAAACAAATCAAGGAGCAGACTCTAGAGAATGCTGTTAACTGTAAAGAGACAATTTTCAAAACTGCACAGAATACCTCGGATAGAGCACTCACAAACAGAAAATACAACTCTCAGTATGAAAATGCAGTTTACAGTTAAATAATGTTAAAACAGTATAAAACAGTACATCAATGCAGTGAAACAATAAAAAAGCTCTGTAACAGTGCAAAATGTAGTAGATCAAATGTATAGCACAATTATAAGCATTTCAGAAGTGCAGTTCAGTGACATAAGTGTAAGAAATAACTTATCCTGGTCTTGGAATCTTAAGGTATTTCCACTTATGCAATGCAACTCAGAGCCTGAGCAATACAAGCACAACCTTTATAAGACACATGGTTTAAATAGCAGTAAGAATGGAAGACTTGGAAGTTCAAATTACTACTAAGCCCCTGCTATTACCCAATCACTCATACTACAGAAGGTCAAGATGCCTTGTTACTCTCAATAATAATAATGAAGACAATCAGCAGAAAATGGCCTCCAGAAAAGCAGGAAACTCAAAATAAAAAAAAAAACTACCAGCCTAGACAACAGGCCTCTCTCAAGATTATACCACATGAGCAGAACACAGAAACCTCACTTTACCAGCATAGAAAGAACACCCACAAACAGGAAATACAAGTCTCGGTATGAAAAAGCAGTTTGCAATTTAGTAATTAAATAAAAAATGCAATGATAATAATGCACATTATTACAGTTCCTAGCTGTAGCCACTAAATAAAAGTTTTAAACAGATCAAAGAGCAGACTCTAGAGAATGCTTTTAACTGTAAACAGACAATTATCAAAAATGCACAGAAGAGTTCGGATACAGCACTCACAAACTGAAAATACAACTCTCAGTATGAAAAAGCAGTTTAAAGTTAAGTAATGTTCAGACGGTATAAACAATACATAAATGCAGTGAAACAATAAAAAAGCTTTATAGCAGTGCAAAATGTAGTAGATCAATTGTATAGCACAATTATAAGCATTTCAGAAGTGCAGTTCAATGAAACAAGTGTAAGAAATAACATATCCTGCTCTTGGAATCTTAAGGTATTTCCATTTATGCAATGCAATCCAGAGCCTGAGCAATACAAGTACAACCTTTATAATCCACAAGGGTTATATAACAGTAAGAATGGAAGAGTTGGAAGATCAGATTATTACTCATCCCCTGCTATTACTCAATCACTAATACAACAGAAGGTCAGGAGGCCTTGTTACTCTCAGTAATAATGAAGACACCCACCAGAAAATGGCTGCCAGAAATGCAGAAAACTCAAACAAAACTATGCGCCTAGACAACAGGCATCTATCAAGGTTATACCACTTGAGCAGAACACAGAAACCTCACGTAATAGTTCCTAGTTTTAGCCACTAAATTAAAGTTTAATAAGTGTTTCAGAAGTGCAGTTCAGTGAAATACGTGTAAGAAATAACTTATCCTGCTCTTGGAATCTTAAGGTATTTCCACTTATGCAATGCAATCCAGAGCCTGAGCAATATAAGCACAACCTTTATAAGACACAGAGTTTATAGAGTAGTAAGAATGGAAGAGTTGGAAGATCAGATTACTACAAATCCCCTGATATTTCCCAATCATTCGTACTACAGAAGATCAGGGGGCCTTGGTACTCTCAATAATAATGAAGACAATCAGCAGAAAATGGCTGCCAACAACTCGGGAAACTCAAACAAAACTACCAGCCTAGACAACAGGCCACTATCAAGACTATACCACCTGAGCAGAACACAGAAACCTCACTTTAAAAGCATAGAAATAACACCCACAAAGGGAAAATACAAGTCTCAGTATGAAAAAGCAGTTTACAATTTAGTCACTAAATAAAAAATGCAATTATAATAATGTGCACTATTACAGTTCCTAGCTGTAGACACTAAATAAAAGTTTTAAACAGATCAAAGAACAGACTCTAGAGAATGCATTTAACTGTAAACAGGCAATTATCAAAAATGCACAGAAAAGCTCGGATAGAGCACTCACAAACAGAAAATACAACTCTCGGTATGAAAAAGCAGTTTACACTTAAGTAATGTTAAAACAGTATAAAACACTACATAAAGGCAGTGAAACAATAAAAAAGCTTTATAACAGTGCAAAATGCAGTAGATCAACTGTATAGCACATTTATAAGCATTTCAGAAGTGCAGTTCAGTGAAATAAGTGTAAGAAATAACTTATCCTGCTCTTGGAATCTTAAGGAATTTTCTAAATATGCAGTGCAATCCAGAGCCTGAGCAATACAAGCACAACCTTTATAAGACACAGGGTTTGTATAGCAGTAAGTATGGAAGAGTTGGAAGATGAGATTACTACTCAACCCCTGCAATTACCCAATCACTCGTACTACAGAAGGTCAGGAGGCCTTGTTACTCTCAATAATAATGAAGACAATCAGCAGAAAATGGCTGCCAGAAATGCAGTAAACTCAAACAAAACTACCAGCCTAGACAACAGGCCTCTATCAAGATTATACCACCTGAGCAGAACAAAGAAACCTCACTTTAAAAGCATAGAAAGAACACCCACAAAGAGAAAATACAAGTCTCAGTATGAAAAAGAAGTTTACAATTTAGTAATTAAATAAAAAATGCAATTATAATAATGTGCGCTATTACAATTCCTAGCTGTAGCCACTAAATTAAAGTTTTAAACTGATCAAGGAGCAGACTACAGAGAATGCTTTTAACTGTAAACAGACAATTATCAAAAATGCACAGAAAAGCTCGGATAGAGCACTCCCAAACAGAAAATACAACTCTCAGTATGAAAAAGCAGTTTACATGTACTGATAGCACTCAACACACACACAGCTAGTGATATATCTGACACAAGACCTGTGTGGTGGACAGGCAAAACATAACATGCACACCTCTGGCCATCAAGTGGATAGGCACACAGTTGAGAGCTATGCAGACAGAGTGCATTCCATGTTAAATAGTATGTACAGACAAACCCTGCAGCACTCATGCTATACAATGCATACAACAACAGTACTCACACACTCTGTTTCTAGTTCTGGAACCTCATACAAATATGCAGCTGTCCTGAGAGTGCAAGTCCTCTTGTATGAAGTATTGCTACCTGCTGTCTGTAACACTGCTTCCCGCACACAGGAAGGATGTCCACCATACAGGAATGGTAAAGGGACCATGCCAACAAGCTGTAGGCATTTATAGTAGTGGGTTGCCATGACAGCGGTAATTGGAAGTACTACGCAGCTGGCTGCATGCAGGTAGCAAGTGGAGGACACTGACTGATGCAGAGGCCATCACCTGATCATGTGCATCACCCAGAAAAGCCATGCTGCAGTCTATCCTAGGCAGCTCAATCCATTTACTTGAGAGAGAGCGAAAGAGAGAAATGCGGAGAAATAAAGTGAAAGAGAAAACAAAGAGAAGACAAACAACAGCTCCTGAACTGCAACAACACCAGAAAATACAACAAAGGAAGAAGGCTAAGGTGTGAAAAAAAATTATCTCTTACAAGGATACTATCCACAACAGACCTCATCCCCACAACAGGTATGTGAAAAATATATGCATGTAATTGACTGTAGTACCTGGTCCATAATACAGGGGTAGATGATGTGGAATGATATACATGTGCCATCGAGTGTTGCTGTTGCAATGATCATCAGCTGAACAACTGCCATGGACATTACATTTTCTCCCTGTTGGTAGTGGGTCATACCTGTTAACTGTGTAGAGAAGCACTGACTGACAAGATGTATGCCAATATAGTTTGTGGTGTGGAATGGAAGGGATGTATATTAATGTGGCCAATAGATGGTGGTGGAAGTAATGCCATAATGATGGACATGTGGGTTTCAGAGCCCACCACTTGCAGGACACGCAGGTTAACATGTATTGTAGCATGCTGAAATGCCATAGGTGTGTAATAGGATTACCTGCAATCTGACCCTATATATCCCCCCTATTGTTAGGCTGTGTCCATATGTGACACCTGTCTGTGTTGTAGCAAGGCAGAACAGTGAAGCTGTGCAGGAAGGAGTTTTCAAATTATGGACCTGATGTCTGAATGTACCCCATATATAGGTATGGGTATGTGTGTGTGTGTGTGTGTGCCATTTGATCGACTTTCATTTGGTCGACAATTCATTTGGTTGACAGGCAGATTAGCCCCCCTCCCCAATGTTGTGCAACCCTGGAGTTGATATATATAGTTAGGGGGGTGTGGGGAGCACAGCCACCCACATTGGGGGGTGTGGGGGTTGAATCCCCCCACATAAAACTGCTTGTCGACCAAATGAACTGTCGACCAAATGAAAGTCGATCATATGGCCTGTCGACCATGTGATAGGGATCCATATATATATATATATATATATATATATATATATATATATATATATATATATATATATATACATGTATGTCTACAGATATACAGATACCCATATGTAGACATATATATATATAAACACATATATACATCATATATATTGACACATATATAGATATATATCTACATGCACATGTCTACATATATACAAACACACACACACACACACACACACACACACACACACACACACACACACACACACACATATATGTATGTAAATACATGTCCCCTATATTATGACCACAGTGTTGCATGCTATGTACGTGGGAACAGCACACATAGCAATACACACAGATATATACAGCTGTAAGTGTGTGCAACATGGACGGGTATGTCACATGTGAACCTCTTGTTCAGACCACATTGCCCTTGTCTGTGAAGTAGGGAATGGGAATATGGGGAAGTATAGCAGGTATATTTGTGGAGGTGGTCCGAGTTGATAGATACAGACAACAGCCTACAGTGGTGGTATATGACATATGTGGTGGGTAAACACCCTGGATGGTGTGTGTGGTCTGCAATGTAGAAGCCCCATAGGCTCCAATATGGGAACAATGGGAACAAGCCTCCCACCCATTGCTACTCACAACAGCGGTCCACATCCCTGAATGTGCCTAGAACGGAGGCTGAGCAGGAGGAGCATGTGGACCCTGTGAATGTGTACTGGGTGCCTCAAGGTGATGTAGTACATCATACATGTGTCTGTGGAGCCCGCTATAGAACAGACCCTGGACCTGATCTCGTGGGACAGGATCATATCTATGTGTGCCCCCAGGAGGGGGAACAACATCCCCTGAGGTGGTACAACCTGAAGGTAGTGCTGGACCAGTACATGAGGAGGCCCCAGGGTGGGTCCCACATGTGATGTGGCCTGGTAACATGGCCAGATGAGTTTGGAGAGGTGGTTCTGCTGGCAAGTATTCCATACACATACTACTGTGTCACTGTTATAGAACATATGTGGGTAGTAATAGTTTACACAATCTCGGAACATGTCCAACAGCATGCATAGCTATCCCCAATAACACAGAATGTCAGATGTGCAGCAATCACATAGCAAGTATACCACATGCATATATGAAACCTTAGTGGCCCTGACAATGGCATGCAGGTGAATAGTCTGCAACAGGCCGGCAATGATAGTGTCCACACAGGGAACATGGCTACAAACACAAAGCACAAAGTGTGGTACAGTACAATATAGGTCCCACTGGTAGGTAATCTGTAGCCATACCTATTGAGTTGTGTGTATAGTTTGTTGTCACTCATATGGTAGGGGGCGGAGATGTGTATTTAGAACTATGGTAATCTTGCTGTATGCGTTGCTCAGACCTGTTTCCATCTTTATGTCTTTCAGGGAAGATGTCACATGCCTACCTACTTATTCAGTAGCTGAAAATGACATTGTGCTGAACTATCTCATCCAGCACTATCCTATCCTGTTTGGCAGGGCCACCCATGAGCAGCAGGCATGGACTGCCCTGTAGAATGACCTAGTCCACAGGGTCAAGGATGTCGGACTGCGTAACCGCAGTTATGAGCAGGTCCGTCATCGTTGTTCTGACCTGCTTCATAATGCCCGTCGGTGTGCTGCTGCAGTCCGGGAGGATCACCTCCCAACAGGGAGGAGGTCATGCCATCCATCCCCCCATGACACGTGTTGAGGAGCTCCTCGCCAACCTCGTGGTATCTGCCTGTCCACACAACCAACAACTGCCAGACACCATTGTGGAGATGGGTGCTACCCACACACCGGCTGCGGAGCATGCAGGTAAAGCCACAGGACACATCAGTAGACCACTGTTGCATATGCATCCACATCTGTACAGGTAGATCCTGCATATCTGACATGTCATATATATAGTTTATTGCTACATAGTAGTAATAAACAGATGTGTATAAGTGGTAGTATTGTGGGCTTGTACTGTTGATGTACTGTAATGCTGCACCCACCCTGTAGCAATGCCACAGGTGTGGCCACTGAGATCACATCTCTCACACTCTTATGAAAGTTCCTCCGGTATACCACCAAGGCAGCAGCCTGTAGCTGGTGAGTATGGTTTATGTTGATGCTTGCCAATACACTGGGCATATAATGGCTATGTATATTCCATGCACACATCTAACACACCTATCTAGAATGCATGCTGTACATGTTCATGTATTGTTGCTGTTAAATGCACTGCATCACAGTGGTGACCATGATATCATATTTGAAGGGTATGTCAGACACCTGCAAGATAACTAACATCTTGTCAGTGTGAAATGTGTCCACAGGGATTAGCATAATGGTGGGGACACATGGCCTACAGTAGGAACATGTGTGAAACATCACCTTTATACAGTGCAACAACAGTGTATATACCAGTATTACAATGGCAACTGTTACAGATGTACACAATGGCATAAAGTATTACTATGGTCCACATTATTAGCTGGGATTAGGCAGTAACACGTGGTGTTCAGTGTATGGGACAATGCAAACTGACACACATGTGTAGGCCATACTTGTCAAGCAGCTGCAAAAAGGCTGAAGGTGGAGAGGAAGTGTCAGCATGACACACCAGTAGACTGCAGTAGGGATCCGAAGAATGTTAAGAATGGCTGTATATGCACACAGTCAGATTCAGGAACTGTGGCAGATGTAACCCTACTCCAAGGGATGTGCATATAGGTAGATCTTGCAATCATGCAGATTTGGGGAACATGTGTAGGGCAGACTGACCATACACTGGCAAATGCAGATGGCCCATGCTAGTATATCCCTGCCAGGAATAGTGACTTCTGTAGTACACATAACAATAGGTGCAACAAACCGTCATGATAAGGGTGGTCACAGATATGCATACACATAGTGTATGCATTGTGGTTAGCATCCACACACCTAACACATTTTGTAGACACTGCTTGTAAATGTACAGGACATATGTCACATATCGGACTCATGTACTGTTAATGTATGCAGTGATGTGGTCCCATGGCAGATCAAGGAAGGGTGCATCATATCAATAATGGTGAGTACACTCCCCATAGCCATGATATGCTCTGACGGTTGTCAGTGTAATAGTATTGGTTTGGTCGTACATGGTCCGCTGATGTTGAGATCTGTAAAACAGACATCAGGCATTCACATCTCAGGTATGTGTTGCTGAAAAACATAGGGGCTGTCAGCATTAGAGCTGACATAACTGACACAGTACTACACATTCAGCAATGGGTTGTACACCTGTGAGGTTTGGTTCACAGTACATGACAGGGTGCAGAACAGGTGCATAGCAATGCTGTGCACATGGGTGTAGTGGTATCCGGGGAAGGGGCATCACCTACTAACACAGCCCATGTATCACACACACATGTATACTGTTGCTAGCATGGTTTGACTATAGCTGCACTGCATGCTGTTGTGTACCATATGTTATGCATGTTGACAGATGGATAATAGGAGGTCTGTGTGTACTATCTTTGTGCAACCTCAACTGTATGTCTGTGTGTGTGTGTGTGTGTGTGTGTGTGTGTGTGTGTGTGTGTGTGTGTGTGTGTGTGTGTGTGTGTGTGTGCTTGTGTATGTGTGTTTGTGTTTGTCTGTAGGATCACTCTGGTAAAGTGGAGGGAAGTTGATGCATGTAGGATGTGTGTGTGTTTGGCATGTGTGATTGTGGAGTTGTTCATACGGCAGTACTTCCCTTTGGGATCATGCAGTACATAGACATGGACTGACACATGACACACCATATATACTTTTCTGATATGTAATCACAGGACAGCTGATAGTATAATAAGGTTTGTAGCATGGAACATGCATTGGGAGGGAAAGTAGACACCAGGTATATCCTTAATATTGCATTCAGCAAAGAGGTGACCAAGAACCCATGCATGCAGCACTACAGAGGCATTGCAGAATTACTAGACAACACCAGGGAGTGTATCCATATATTACAGTTGTCACATGATAAGTTGATTAAGCAGCATATTTGGCATGTTCTGAGCAATACATACACATGACAGTCCAATGCGTGACATTATGGAGTGAACGTAGTAGCCCCTCACATATAGGGGCCATTCTCACGATGTCTGGGCATACACTGGGTGAACACTAAATGACAGCAGTGAGGCCATGTAAAACCACTCCACTCAGGTCAAGGAGGTAATGGAGTAACAGGTCATGTGTTGTGATCACTTGTCTAGGCATATAGAGGAATGATACGTTAATGAGTGGTATTAATGAGTGTATGTTACCAAGTGTGATGCAGGATGGGGAACATATGGGAATAAACGTGAGACTGTCTGTAAATTCACAGATATGCAGGTATTAAGCTGATGTGTGTATGATTGTGTGTGTGTGTGTGTGTGTGTGTGTGTGTGTGTGTGTGTGTGTGTGTGTGTGTGTGTGTATGTGTGTGTGTCTGCATGTGTGCATGTATGTGTGTACTGTTATGCAATGCTGTACAGGTCTTAAAGTGCATTTTTTGATTTCCCCCCACAGGTGGTGAGGTGGGTCAGGGTCCCTCCTGCATGCAATCTGATGTTGGTATCCATACAGACACCGAAGATTATGATAGTACTGTTGATGCACATATGGGGTTGTCAGGGGTTGACACAGCACCATTGTTTGACATCCCCCTCTTAGCCACCCCAACCTCGCACACAGTTTCAATGCCTATACATACCCCATCACCAGTGGCCATAGTGGAGGAACAGCTGGCGGTTGGTGGCAGTCCACAGGAGAGTGTGATATTCATGCATACTGTGTCTGGTCACAACAGGCTTAGCCGGATGTCCAGCAGGGCACTTCATAGGCAGATGTCCCAGGGTGCTTGTGGTAGGGCCACTGGTCATCATGCCCCTGGCAGATGTGCCACAACTGGTACCATCAGGCGCATGTTTCAGTCTGTCATAGGGGTGCAGACATGTATGGAACTGCACACCAGACAGAGCCTGAGCCTGCAGAGGGCTGCTTTCACATCTGCAAGTGATAACTTCCACGAACTGTCTGGCACCCTCTGTGCTCATACCGAGGTCATGGATAGATGGTTTACTGAGTTGATGGATCTCATCCACCATAGTTTGTCCATGCTTGAACATGTGGTGGGAGTGCAGTGATGGTCACATGGGCACCAACAGCTGGTGGTCAGTGTGGACGTGCTAGGACACCAAGGTGCTCCTGTAGTGACAGTACTAACCTCAGCACTGCAGGAGGGTGGCACTGTCCACACAACACTACAGCAGGTCACAAGCATGTGGTCCTGGCCAGTCCCAGGAGGGGTCTGGTTCCAGTGGACATCTGTCATCATTAGGGGAGAATAGCACATTGAGGCCTGTTTCTGGATGTGCCCATGGAACCCCTGGCAGGCACAGTTCATGTGTACATGGCCAAAGGCAGTGAACTGCACACCCTGCAGGGTATGGTCTGCAGCTGTCCATAAACACCTGTATAGGGCAGTCACGTGGCAGAACTGAGTGCATGCATACCCATACACTATACGAACACACCTAGGGCAACCCCATACCTACACACACACACATCACCATGCCCAGTTCAACTCATTACATCCCTCACCCACAAACACATGGTGTCAAATGTATGGCCCATTCTCGCTTCTGGCAAACCAACAGCACAGCCTGTGCATATAATGATACCTGTGCTACATCCCTGTCATCCATAACATCGATGCAGGGATAAGCTAATATGTTTCTGATGCACATGGTGACTGCACTACAGTGTACCACAGTTGTCAGGAGTAATGTTTAATGCATACATGTCAGGTAATGTAGCCGTCTAGCAATGATGCATTATAGCTGTTAGTAACACTAGTTGATTGTGGTCTCCATAATGTTATCCATTTGTGTTGTAGGTGTACATGTGTCAGCAGGAGGATGGTCTGCAGTCATATTCCACAAGGAGTATGGCACTGTGGTAAAACCATGGCTGTGACATATCCGTGGTGCACTTGAACACGTCACAGGTTTGTATAATAGTTATTGCCTGTGCCACATGGACAGGTGACCCACTGGGGCATGTATAATCTGAAACCTGATGTAGACTCATCCACATAAATGCACACTCTTACTTGGCAATGCTGGGACTAGATCCCTACCTGGGTATGTAATGCAACTGAAGTGTGTGGCTTTCATTGCACACACCACACAGCGTTTAGGATGAAGTGTGTTCCAGGTTACATGTTACATGCAGAACATCCCCAGACATGTACAGTATACTAATGGGGGATGTAATGGTTGTATACGGACAATACATAGTATGACATACCATCATATACACACTAACAGACACATAACAGGCAGATACACATCCAAGAGACCTGGGCCTATCACTGCTAACTAACTTGTCTGTGTGTCCAATTTGTTACAGGTGGGCTGCACACAGCACATGCAGAACTGGGCTGGATAGTGGTATCAGTTACCTGTTTGGTTGATGGTGACAGTGGTCACCATAAAATGGTACATGGGACATATACTGGGTGTACAATGGTGTAATGACAGTGTACACAGCACCCACATCTCCCAGTGGGTATTGTACTCCCTGGAACCCATGATGAGACTCTGAAATACCCACCATCACACACTGCCCACGACTGTGATACAACCCATTATATATCCCAACAGTGGTACTACAGGGATATGCATCTAATGAACATGCCACATGCATAGTAGAGTGTTGCATTGTCATGCCTCACCTATGGGCAGCAACAACACTATCAGTACTACTATGTGGCAATGCGTATTGTAATAGGAGTATGTGGCCTCAGAATGATGTACCCTACAGATATACAGACATGCACACATACACACACTTGCTATAACTTAATGGGTATCCCATGCCTATCAAGCCATTTGTACAACACTGTTGTGCTGGTACTGAAAGACACATGTAGCCAGTAGGAAGAGGAGCATAACAGAGTACATGTAACGTCTGATACAGCAGCAGCCACAACTGACTATGGCAATGGATGTTGTGGTGGTTGTGAAGGCCCTCATGGAATTCCCAACTACAGGTGTACTAATACACAGACTCTGCCATCCACAGTAATGCACACGTACACATGTGTCCGTACTGTGGTGCATTGCTCCAGGTGGTCATAGCTGTGTACCTGGCTATTGTCCATGGAGAGATTGGTTGTGAAGGTGATGTGTGTACAGTGGCATCATGCCACCTGCCATGTGCCAGCAGGCAATCTATCGACAGACACCACTGTGGTGACCCTCAGGATGAGAGTGACATGCATCACCCAATCCTCTGGGTGCCTCCTGCCCATGGCCACTGAGGTGATCCAGTTGACATGTATGCAACATGTATTACAACACATGGTTAGTGTCTATAATGGAGACCTGTACCCAAGCATGTTTTTTGACTGTGGTAGTGTAGTGGAGGTACCCGTGGCATGTGGTTTATACAGGGTGTTGTCTCCTATATGTGCCAGTTATTACACAGCTGGGCAGACATGTCAGTAGCAATCAACCAAAGGTTGCTTGTACATATCCCTGATGGATACCTGCCATCTGCACATCTGTACAGGGACTGACAGTCATCAGCTTGGCAAGTACCTATGCAGTAGGATGTATGTGTAGACAGATAGACATTTGACAACAATATGTATGCTATAACTACATGTTGGAAGCCCTCACTAACATGTGCTGTACAGACAATAGTCTGCAGTTACATTCCATATGTTGGATCATTATCCAGTAGGGGATATATACTGTGACACAGCTCACAGACCAGGAACACAACAGGTAGGCCTCAGAGTCCAGCTATACTTGCAGGTGTGCTTTTTGTCAGTACTACATTTAGCACTCTACTCTTGTCTGGGAAAGCACTGTCAACAGTAGTACCATCATGATACACTACATGCCAGTGTGACAGCATGTACCCTAGGCTACTACCCCTGTATGTAACACATTCACATGGATAACAGTGCTGTACAGGTCTCATATACTTGTGTGTCACAAACATGACCCTCACACCCCTTGCTACTGTAACGACAGCACATAGGCAAATGTATTGTATATGACATTACATACACTTATTACAGATGTCATTACCCTGCTATGTTATCAGACTGGGTGGTGAGAACTGGTTACCAGGGCTAAGCCACACTTAGCAGGTGTCAACATTGCTCCAATATAACAGCTAAGCAGATTTGTGCACTGGTAAGTGAAGCCCACATGGTGTAAGCACCCATATGTTTAACCATACGTTAGCACCACTTAGCTTTGCGCAAGCCAATGCAAACCCGCTAAAAGCTGCTCAAAATTGCCTTAACCACTCTGTATCCAACAGCCTTTGTTCTGCTCAGCAACAAAATAAACAGCTCTTGCAGATCTTGAACCAGGATCCTGTACACTATAGCTACAACAGTTAAGCACTACACTATGACCACTGTAAAGACAGTATTTTTTTCCAATATATCTGTCAATACACATATTGATTAGTATTGAACAATTGCTTTTAGTTCCACAATTGTATAGTACTTGTTATTGATATTACTTTTGCATCACATATGTTGTTATATCATGATGTACACATATCAGATACATATGGTGAGATACATCTGGGAAGGTATACACAACCGTGATGTTTACACATGACAGAAATATGGATATATACAAATACATATGTTGATATATGTCTACATGTACATACACATGTATATTCATACATAACTCTATATACACATCTGTATAGTGCATCATATATATGGTCATGTGTAGATCTCTTTGAATATACATGCACACACACACACACACACACACACACACACACACACACACACACACACACACACACACACACACACACACACACACACACATATATAGATAGATAGATAGATAGATAGATAGATAGATAGATAGATAGATATAGATATATATGTATGCATATCCTATGTGTACAGATATACCTATTATGTCAATATATATGTAGATATGACTATATGTGTATACATATCTATTCAGATATACCTATTACTGTCGATATATATGTAGATATCCATGAGTATGTGTGCATATGTATCTATAGTTGTATATGTGTAGACATATATTGCTGTGTATATGTATACACGCACACATATATAAATATATATATATATATATATATATATATATATATATATATATATATATATATATATATATATATATATATATATACCCATCTATGTTTGTCGATATGTGTATGTGTATATATCTATATAGATATATATATATATATATATATATATATATATATATATATATATATATACGCATATATGTTCACCATATGTCCAGAACATGGTGTGGAGTCCTACCTCAGCACCAATAGTCCCAACTTCTTAGTGCAAGGGGATGCTATATATGTATTGCAGGTATATATTTAGACTTTTGCTACTGTAATAAGGGTTGTCTTAACAGACATGTTCTGTGTGGGAAGTCACATCTGCTTTTGACATGTGCACCATTGGCAAATGACAGACATCATAGGGACATACATAATACAGTACCACTGCTAGCACAGTAATGAATATGTGGACTACAGCAGAGATATGACCAATATATGTGGACAGTTTGGCACTGTGTGTTCAGTCCAGAGGTGTACACATATCCCCTTCATGCGAGACATGTGGACCATGCCTCCCAATGCGGATGTCAACAGCCATGTACTGGAATAAATATGCCCACACAGTTTATGCATGGACACACATCAGTCTGTCCTGACACATAATACCTGGTGGCGCAGGGGTCACATGGTCACATACTACCCAGTAGTTAGTGACATACATCTGTACAGAATCCCACTGCTTTATCAGAAATACACAACAGCTATGGTGGCTTGGCAGCAGTATGTCTTGCAAATAACTGGACATAACAGCACACTGGGTAATTACATTAGGCTGCTAGGCATGTCACAAAGCAGTGTGCAAACTACAGGCAGACTGCCATAACACTGGACTATATTTTGTATGGGGGAATACACATGTACCTGCAATTATATAGGGCTCTACAAGCATGTCACAGCACAGAGTAACAGAAACCTGTGTGAAAGTGCATACCTACAACAAATGTCAACACAGCCACAGTCACATATGCTATACAAACTTAATATGACACTATATGGACTGTCTGATGAATGCCATCCTCATATGTGACACTCACACACTGACCCTGCATACACTGGGTCATTGCACTGTGTGGTCCGATGGGTGTCTGTGGTATGGGACACATGTATGTCTGGCCTTACAGACATGTGAGCCAATAGGGTACCATACACTGGAGCAGCATGTAACATCACATAGAACAGGACCAACAACAATGGCATCTACCTCAGTTTGTGCACAGCCAAAGGTACATATGCTCAATACACATACTATCGAAAATCACCCTAAGTACACAGACCCCAGTACTGTACACACAACCACAGAATGGCCAAGCTATGTCCTTAGAAACAATCACTACTATACATAACATGTCTAGCAGTCTGATATCTGACTGGCTTGTTATCAGGTATGATGTCAATAAATAATGGTGTACAGTACAAATGCACCTCTTACTGCATTACATATGCACAAAGGTTGACAGACTTGTGGCTGGAGCTATGAACACTGCCCCAATATTGGCATGTTGCTGTGATAACCTCATATATTTACTGTTGTACCAGGGTTTGTTGTGACATATGTCCTATGAGGGATACGAGGTCAGTAACTCTCATGGCTGTCACCGTGTACTGACTGCAGTCCACACACTATGCGTCTGCAGTTCTCAGATAGGTGTTCTGTGAATAACACAAGAAAAAAAAGGTTCCACACACTGCCCAGTCTGCAGATGACCTTACAGATGGGAGTTTTTTCAAAAACATAACACTGTCATGACATGTATTAAAACATGTAGATCATCTATATCCACGCACACCCTGTTAAAACAACATTACTCCAAATGCAGAATAGCGACACTTACATACTGTAGTCATGTCAGGCACATCCCCCTCCTGTGTGCTGGCCTGTTTCCACAGTGTATGTTGTTAGATGTAAATCCCAAAACTATCGATGATGCTGTTTTCCAAACACCAGATCTAGGTCCTGCTCACAGTGAATGGAAAGGCCCAACACCAACATGATGTTCCTAGATATTGGAGTGTGTTTCCATGTAATTGGCTATGGGAATGTTACAACAGCTGTTTCACATGCAATCAGCTAGTGGAGGGATGCAATTCATGCAGATGCCATCAGCTGAGCATGAGCACCACTTACAAAAGACAAGCTGCTGCCTAAGCAAAGCAGGTGAACTTCTCCACTTCCACCAGAGAGGGAGTGAGAGAGACAAACAGAGACAAAGTAAGTCAGGGAGGGGGTGGGAGAGTAAAACCTAAGCATGTTTGTGTCAAACACCTACAAGTACAGGGTTTCAATCACCTGACTGACTATGCATTGCTATCACTTGTCTATGTAGTTATTGCATGCACCACATAGCTTACATATTGAGGAGCTGTCCAAATGTATCTGTGATGGTGAGTGTCATCTGCAACAGTGATATGGTAGCGATACAGTAGGTGTAGTACACGTGCCTGTCCACATGAACAGGTGTCAGTGTTAACACAGCCACACTCTCTCAGGGACTCACACACATTGACACACTTGGCAGGGTCAGGAATACACTTCCTAAGTAGTTAGCTTTACAGTAATGTGCAGGTATCACATGCATCACAGAGGTTATCCTGAGGTTATATGGGAACAGGCTATGTGAAGGTGTCTGACATCAGACAGCATACTTCAGTATGCCATTGGGAGTTGTAGTGAATGTGAATGTGGTCAAAAGCATCATAAACTACACACACAGACACAGAGTGCCATCACTGACATGCATGGGTGCATTGCTTCACGGGTGTGTTGACTGTGCCAGAAGGCTATACAAGGCTAAGTAAAGGGTATACCTTGACATCAGGCCACATGACAATGGTCTGCAGTGTGGCTCATACATGTAGTGTCTGGATTGGCTCACACAGGTGGGTATTGTATTCACCATCTAGTCACCTGGGTTACAAATGTGTGCGGCCAGTGCTATGCAATGCTTGTCATGTATGTGTATATTAGTCCATGACATGAGTGGTGTCTGGGATGTGCACACATCCCACATGCATGTACAGTGACATGTAGAACTGTACCTGGGGTGTCTGGTCCATGTTGTGTACACAAATGTTTATCATCAGATGTGCCAGTCCTGGCCTCATGTGGTGGGAACTGGCAATGGATAGCAGATTGACCCTGAACCTACATTGATAGCATGATACAGATATTCCCTGGTGTCAGTGGCATCTGTCCATACAGGGCATGTGTTTAAGGCATGGTATGTCCTTTGTGGGTCACATTTGACAGCACCACAGGTGTTGCAGGCATCCAGTGGGGAACATAGTGAAAGCGCACTGTCTGCATGTACGTGCCTATTGTACTGATGGACAGGGTGCCATTCCCTCTGTAGTCCACTGCAATCACACCATGGTTACTATCTGTGGACAATATGCAAGGTACTACCAACATAGCGGTTGTTGCCTAGCAAGTGTGTTTGTGTATGAGACATGGGTTGAGAGTGTTCTCTGGGTAATACAAAGGTTGGTAATTTTGTTCACCAGGCCTTGATGTCACATGTAGGGGTATGGATTGGTACCCCAGCCTCTTGGCTATTTCGCATCTGTTATCCTTGTAAGGTGAACATGGTGACATATAATAGGGCCACAATATAAGAAATTTGAAAAACCCACTCCACAATGAGTCCAGTTGTTACACACTCACAGCCACCTCAACACAGGATACGAATAACAAATATAGGCTCACACACACCCAATGTCTGTGACTAGAATTCCTATCTAACTAGTTTACCACACTACAGCATTATGCAGTTATAGGATGCACCATGGAGACTACTGGAGTGCTCTTTCCCCAAAGGTGTATTTCACTGGGAATGACATCAGCAGGCTTGCCAAAGTCAATCAATGGAGGTTGTAGTGACTGTGAATGGCCTCAAAAGCATTGCACCCTACACAACAAAGAAACACACACACACATCCACACTTACCATGTCTGGAAATAGAACCTCTACCAAACTACTATATCACACTACAGCATTACACTCTTATAGGCTGCAGCATGGAGAATACTGGGCTACTCTTTTCCCAAAGGTGGATTTCAAAGTAAATGACATCAGCAGCCTTGCCAAAGTGGGGCATTTGAATTGTAGTGAGTGTAACTAACCTAAAACGCACTGTCCCTACACAGACACAGACAAACATGCACAAACACACAGTTGTTATGTCTGGGATTAGAACTCCTACATAACTAGTTTATCACGCTACAGCATTACACAGATATAGGATGTGCCACAGAGATTACTGGGTTATTCTTTTCCCAAAGGGGTATTTCAAAGTGAATGACATCAGCAGCCTTGCCAAAGTAGGGCATTTGAATAGTAGTGAGTGTGACTAGCCTAAAAAGCATTGCTCCCTACATAGACAGAGGCACACACACACACACACACACACACACACACACACACACACACACACACACACACACACACACACACACACACACACACACACACACACACACACACACACACACACACACACACACACACACAGTTGCTATGTCTGGGATTAGAACTCCTACCTAACTAACTTATCACACTGCAGCATTACACAGTTATAGGATGCACCATGGAAATTACTGGGCTAATTATTTCCCAAAGATGTATTTCAAAGTGAATGACATCAGCAGCCTTGCCAAAGTAGGGCATTTGAATTGTAGTGAGTGTAACTAGCCTAAAAAGGGATTGCTCCCTACACAGACAGCCACACATACCATGTCTGGGATTAGAACTCCTACCTAACTAGTTTATCATACTACATCATTACACAGCTATAGCACATGGCACAGAGATTACTGGGTGACTTTTTTCCGAAAGGTGTATTTCAAAGTGAATGACATCAGCAGGCTTTTCATAGTAGAGCTATGGGGAGGGCAGTGTGTGTGTTCATGGACCATAACCCATTCATCTAGAGGTAGTCACACCACACTCATGCACACATAGGTTTATATTCTGCAGGTACCTGTATACACCTGCTAGATGACCACTGCCTTGTACAGTCATGTTGCACAGCTAACACTTGCATCACAAAGTTTTTAATGCTGAGGGATACCAGTGGCTAATTTCTAAAGTGAGTGACATTTACACATCATGTGGTTATAACAATCTGACTGTGTGCTGGGTATGACAGGCCACATGATGGAAAGCTCTTTGTCACTGTCACTCTCTTCCACCCATCTATGTATGTGTACGTTTGGTGTATTATAATGTGTTGTCCTTGGATATATGTGTGTATTCCTATCCAATGTGTCTGCAAAGCATGACTGGTGCATACTGAGGAGTGTATGCATGAACATGTCAGATATGTATGCTCCACTGTTGTTGGCAGACATGGGCTTCATTTGTTTAAGTGTGTGAACATGCCCAGTATGACCTTCTGTACTGAATGTGTAGATCCATTCCAGGTAGTTTGTACTCCAGTGCAAACCTTTGTGTTCTACACCTACAGCTAGCAAACTGTTTCTGCAGGATATCTGTAGATCAGTTGGCAATATTGGGTCAAACTGTGCAAGGGATAGTGTGTACTGTAGGTGATTGTGTCTGTGCTGCTTCTGCTACTTGGTACTGGTGCTAGCAGAGATATTCAGACATGTGTATGTCATACACTGTGATGTTATATGTCCTCAAGTACTGTCAGGTGGACATTTGTACTTGCAGCGATGTCCTGGGGAACACAGGGTGAATGCAGCTGTGTCCAGTATTGTGGTCAAATGCCTACATATTTATGGAGAGTTATGCCATTCTGGAGGGGAAGCTGCAGACACTTGCTTCTGGGTCTGTGTATCCAGTTCAGCACTCAGCACCTTGGTACAGTGATGGCAGAGGATCCCATTCTTGTACATCCTTCGATGTGACAGTATGGCCTTATCTTGCTGTGGCAATACCTCGCAGCTGTACAAATTCACACAGGTTACCCAGAGGCAGGGGTCATAAGTCAGGACATTACCCCTATTGTGGTGTACAGGCAGGTTTGTAGCCACCCATTTTTGTGTTTGCAACCAGGGATAGTATGTGCACAGGGCTGTGTGTCTGATCTTGTACATTCCATGCTGCCCATGCTCCCACTCCCTCTATTATTCTATCCTCTTCCATACATTATGCATACATTCTCTGATACTTTCCCTATAGTTATCACCTCATCACAGCTGTGTTTTGGTGTTGGTCCACAGTTCATGCAGTGAGACATGGTGAACATGTTACTGTGGTTTGTCCACCTGGCCATGCATATGGCTTATGTGGAGTGTGTTATGTTGTTATTTGGGGGTCCATGACATAACATACATTGGCAGTATGGGTGAGACGCAGGCCTTTAGCAGAGGCCTGTAGGCCATGTGGTGGTGATGCAGGCCAGCTGTAGCAGGCCATTGCATTCTGTCAGTCCTACAGTCCCAGACTGCCATACAGTATATTCCCCTGGGGTGACAGGGTAGATGTGCTAGGTGTTCATGCCAATGCTTTCTATCATTATTGATCAGGTGGTGTGGATGTTGGCAGGGTGCTGCTTACAGCTAGGGACACACCTGCATGGGACACCTGCACTGCATGCTGCATTCTTTTGCTATTGCCATACACAGGTGGGGGTCATATTGTACCCATTCCCAACAGCAGGGATACCTGTGGGTGGTGTTTGGGTGAGCTGGGTGCATGTGTGCTAAGGACACTACTTGCATCTGACTCACAGATATGCATGGGTTATTCCAGTTATGTTGGCTTGTGCAGGGACATCAGCCATTTCCCAATACATTAGTCTTATCACCTTTCTGATCTGCTAGTGTTCTGCCAGACAACATCAGTATTCCCTACTACAAGCCCGGATAATGTGATGCATACCTGTATGTACAATTCTAAGGGTGTGTCCATTTCATGATTACACATTATATACTGTATGTCTGTGGTACTTTGCCCTGTGTACTGCTTTTATATCTAGCCCAACAGAAATGCCATGTCCATCTTTCAGATGGTGACACATAATACCACCATACATTTACAATGACTTAACTGCTAGCATGTGTCATACTGGGGAGCATTGTCTTTGGCACTGCAGTTGTGAGGACTTGGCCCTGTCATCGGCAGTAGTGGGCAATGTCCACCAGGTCACATCTCAGCATGCATACATATTGACCACTCTCACACAATATGAAACACACAACCTAACACACGCATACCTGCATATTGTACAAATGCTACAATCTATTCTGCTACCTTGGCTACCTCAGGTCATCTGTGTTCCACTGATATTATACCTACACATACATGTTACTACATGTCTACATTAGATTGGATAGGGGGCACACCTGACTGTTACTACATTTCTAAATAGGATTGGGAGGGGTCACACCTGACTGTTACTACAGTTCTACTTAGGATTTGGGGGGCACACCTGACTGTTTCTACATTTCAACATAGGATGGGGGGGCACACCTGACACTTGTACACATTTGCTATGACTGTACTGGTATGTCAGGTACTCCATTTCATTTTGTATTCTAACCTATCATGCAGACTAGAGGCATATCAGTGTACTACAGGTCTTAGGTTTGATTGACCTACATATTAGTTTTTGACTTCCTACCCTTCAGAACTAACATCCCACTGTCTGACTTGATGTAGTCTGTCTGTGTAGGCCTGGGGTGAGGCTACCCATAGGCATCATTCAGAGGCTATAGCACAGCTTTTGTTTGTGCTTGTCTACACCTGTTCTGCTGGCTGAGACTGTTGTTGGGTATGTGAACCTCCCTGACTGGCATGTGTGTGTCATATGGACACACATGTGGCCCAACACATTTCCTGGAGTGGGTTTTGTCACCATGTGTAATACAGGCTACTACGGTGACACCAGAATTTGTTACAGATCTCATGCTGCCACTATAGGTGTCTACTATCTGCTGGCATCCCATTCAGCCACCCGATTCCCTTGCATGCTCACATCCATACCATAGATACAAGTAAAAACACATGCTACTCCATTCAGCAATTGGTAAGGAGAGTTACTTACCTTGTGGGTGTACCAGTATTGAGGATGGTACTGGAGGGCTGTCTATGTTGGATGCACATAGTACGCTCCCTATACATGGTTGAGCAGAGGTACTGTCATGTTTGGCATCTCTTTTACTGTATGTGCGAGTCAGAGAGAGGTGTCATTCCCTGGGTCCCTACTGTGTCAGTGTATGTGCTATGTGTTGCCTCTTTGCCAAGAGCAGGGCATACTGAGCATGCTTCCATCTGCCTACTGGGGCAGACTCAAGTTGTTCCTCCTCTGAGTCACTCTGTGCTTGTGCAGGCCTTGGCATTGGTGGGGGGCTGTATGGCTCTGTCCTGTGCTGTTCCTGCTGCAGTTGTTTCAGCAAGATCATATTGTGTTGCATGGCACATTCAATGTCAATTTGAGTACATGTAGCTGGTGAGTATTGCAAGGCTCCACTGGCTGTGTCCAGGCACCGGAACCATGACTTGAACATCCCAAACACATGCTGTATTATAATTCTGGTCTGTGCATGTGCCTCAATATGGAGTTCTTGTTTGGGTGTGTGTGCATTTCTGATGAGTGTCATCAGCCTTGGCTCCAGTGCGTAACCAGCATCCCCCACTAGGTGACCATAAGGGATGTCCCCACTGGAAAATCTCTGGTACAGCTGTGTCAGATGCCAGATGTGGGGAATCATGATAGCTTCCAGAGCAGCCAGCACACACATTCATTATAATGCCCTGGACATTGCACATGACCTGGCAGTTGATGGAGGGGAAGCCCTTGCGGTTGATGCAGACCCTACCCTGCTCACCAGGTGGTGCTTTAATGCATATGTGCAAGCCATCTATAGCACCCACCACCTCAGGGTTTTCTGTTGTTTGGTGGAAGAGACACATATTGCTGCCCAACACCTCACAGGTGTTGAGGAAATATACGTGCTCACTGGCGTGTGCTGACTTGCCATCCAGGAACTGGTGGAATACCCTGGATGCTGATGCCTGTGAGATCCCCATGATATTCCCAGTTGGCCTTTGGGAGGTACCTGTGGCTAGTATTCCTAGCCCTACACATACCTTGGTATCCACTGGGATGGGCTCCCCACTGTTAGTTCTTTGTGTTAGGCATGGCCGGTTCAGATCAACAATTTTCTGTAGGAGGTCCCTGTCCACTCTATAGTGCTCCACTATCTCCAGCTCATGTAGCCCCTGATAGGTTACCCTGGGTCTGTACACCCTTCTCTGTCTCCTCACTGTAGGTTGGTCAACAGCATTCTCATCCTCACAACCCTCAGCCTCTTCCACATATTGATGTCTGATAGCTGCTGCAGCCCCTATCATTTTGTTGTTTTTGTTTGTTAAAATTTCCCCGCTTGTATACACCGGTGGTGTAGAGTATGTGTGAAAAACCAGAGGGAAAGGTGTTTGCATACTTTATAGTAGTGTTCTGGACTGGGCTGGTTTTCTGCCTGTGTAATTAGCTGATTCTGATACAGTTCACCTGTCAGCTATGCTAGTTCTCCTAGATTAATTTCCTACTGCTGTTTTCCCTTCCCATTGCCTTCCTGTTTAAGCCCGGGGCACACCGTGCAAACACAGTGCTCAAATGTGCACAGAGCTGCTATTTCCTAGTTTACTTTTTTCCCCTTTAAAACCCGGTGTGCAGTGTGCACACCTGCTTAGGCAATGAAAAAATTGCTAGGCAGCCTCTGACACACCTCCTTGCTTAGCTCTGCTAAGCTAAGGGCAAACCTTAGCCACGGGGCTCCAATCCGCTTACAGTATGCCTGACCCCCCCCCCCTCATGATGTCAGCTAACTCCTAGGCTTGCACCAAGCTATTCCTGCTCCTACACTGTTTGGTGCTAACTAGCATTGAGGGGAAATCTAGGATTCAGTATCATTCAGCAGTGTTTAGGATAAACCATTTTTTTTCATCTTACCTTTAAGCATCCTTGTGACTAGCACTTGCTCTAATACCTGCTGGAAAGCACAAGGAAGCCTTAAACTGATACAAGCACTCAACTCTCATTAATAAGGAGAAATTAATCATAGGCACTAAACAGCCTATAATTGCAAAGTACTTTGCTAAGGTAAGGGAAAACAGATCCTGTACTTTTAAAAAAAAAAAGCACCAAACCAAGCATGTCCAAGGGTCAGCTTCCGTTGATTTCTCCTGTCCACCTGGTGAATCTCGGCATACTGGGGCAATGCAGCAATTGCCTCATGTACACATACAACCCTCTCCTCCTACCACCCAACACTACAACCTGTGAGAGATGCACTTACATAGCCAAACTGTAAGCAAAGCTCTCTCCACCCATGATAGTGTTAGATCGTCAAAAGGAGAAGGTTAACACCCACACCACACCACACCACAAGCAACACATAGCCCTTCTAAACTCACACCAACATCCACACATAGCAACACTAAATCCACATATGTGGAGGCCCTTAACTGTAACCTGCACAAGCAACAAGGACCTCCAAAGCTAAAATGCAAACAAACACCAATCACAACCAAAGTGTCATATAGCTCACAACACCAGTGTACCACCCAGCAACAGCCCCTATGGCAACACAACATACCTAACACTTTAGTCATAGGTGACTCTATAGTCAGGCACACTGATGTCCCACTCAACAGGCTGAACAAGGAGAAAATTACAGTGAGCTGCCTGTCGGGTGCCAGGATCCACCACATAACTCATGCACTTAAGTCACTCCACAACAAGTACAAATATGACTCTGTCATTGTCCATGTTGGGGTGAATGACTTGAGACGTACCTCCCAGGACTACATGAAAGAGACATGGAAGAGCTCTCGGATCATGTAGCCCAGGCAGGTATGATCCTAGCCCTGAGTGGCATCCTGCCTTCAGCCAGAATGATACCACAATATAAGGACAAAATGATTGACTTCAACAATTGGCTAAGCTTCTGGTGTCATTCAAAGGGGATCCAGTATCTGTCTGTCTGGGATGACATGATCGACAGACCACGATGCTTTACCAGAGATGGTCTGCACCTGTCTTCACTGGGATTAAGGTTGCTGGCAAAGGCTCTTGTCACCCCTATAGTGCCTTTTTTAGGCAAAGTTCAAAGGACAAAACCACTACCATAACAGGTACAAGCATGCAAAATCTGAAGGTAATACTACTCAATGCTAGAAATCTAAACCTCAAAATGGACTCTCTCGATGCACTCCAAAAAATGGAGAACATCGATATCTGTGCACTAGCTGAGACCTCATTCAGGGTTCCAGAGAACAGACTTTCAGCCACCAAACCAGGACTGAAACACTAAAGGTGGAGGAGTGTCCATATTCACCAAGGATATTCACACTACCAGGTTAGTTGCCCAACACAATGCATCTGAAATTCTCTAGGTGCAACTAACACTAGGTAAGACTGCAATCCAAACTGTAGCTTTCTACAGATCCCTCACCATGCCCCAAGATTCTCACTACACCTTTCTAAACATACTGGAAAATATTATTATACAACTAAACACCCTAATACTGGATGATTTCAACTACCCTGCCATTAACTGGGAAAACTACTTGTGTACTGACACCTTTGCCCAACGGTTCTTGGAATTCATAAATTCCAATGCCCTAGATCAACTAATCCATAGTCCCAACAGGGCTCCAATATCCTAGACCTGGTCATTGCCAACATGGGAAATTGATGCTCCACACCTATGGTTACCCCCTCGTTGGTCAGGTCAGACCATAAGCTAATCACCCTTAACATCCACATCCCACCCCCACCCCCATTAAGGAAACCTCCATAAAAATTTCTCCAAAGCCAACTTCATGCTACTCAAGTCAGAAGTTACAAACTTCATGACACCCATGCAGATAGGAACTGTAAGTTTGACTGCTGAGTCCTACACTAAGGCACTGTACGAGCACATCCACTCATGCATGAATCATGCCATCCCAAATAGAACCAAGATGCACTCCTCCAAAAAAAGGAAGCTAATCTGGTGGTCACCTGCCATAAACAAACTTTACAACAAAAGGAAGAAACTGTAGTAGAAAAGAGGAAAATCCCAAGATGCAAAAAAAAACTCCCTTACCAGCCTCAGTAAGAATCTGAGATCCCTCATAAAATCCTCCAAAGCTAGTTACGAAAATAAAATTGCCAAAGATTCCAAAGACAACCACAAGGCATTCTATAACTATGTCAATCATCTAAATGGCAATGCTCAGATCTGAGCTGAGCTACAATAGAATGGCATTAAATATACTGATCCCAAGGATATTGCCAATATCCTGGCAGATCGATTCAGTGTTAACTTCACCCCCCTCTTGCTCCATAAATGGCCCATCTCAATACCGGAAGATTGCCAAATTCCGGTAATAATTGCCACACAAGTAAAAAATGCACTCTCCAAAGCTAAGAATACAGCATCCATGGGACTAGATGACATCCCCCGCTGTGTACTACATGAACTACAAAATGAACTGGCACCTCACCTAAGTGTCATGTTTAATCATATCCTCACCTCAGGCTTCATGTCCACTGAGTGGCGCACAGATACAGTTATACCACTCCACAAGGGGGGATCCACCTTGGATCCCGGGAACTACTGCCTCAACAGTCTGATGAGCCTGATCTGCAAGGCCATGGAACGTATTATCATGGAACTTATAAACAAAGACACTGGCAACCTTAAAATACTGAACCCCACCTAGTTTGGGTTTGTGAAGGGATGATCTTGTCTCCTGAAACTGACTGACTTCTTCGAATGAGCTTCCAGAGCCATGGACGAGGGTAAGGCAGTCCACACAGCCTATCTGGACCTCGCCAAGGCCTTTGACACCATCCCCTACTCTGGAATCATAGATAAACGTATTGAGCTGGGCATAAAATCCAGCTCCAGACAAGTGACAAGTGGAGTACCTCAGGGTTCAGTCCTGTGACCTCTCTTGTTTGGCATCTACTTCTCTGAAGTACAGGCCAACACTAAGGGACTCTGGCTAACAAAGTTCGCAGGTGATTGCAAACTGGGAGCCATTATTGAATTCCCAAGTGATGTTGATACTCTACAAAAGGGCCTTACAGAAACAGATGCTTGGTGCCAGAGCCATGGACTCAAGCTCAATGCCAAGAAATGGGAAAAAACATATACCCGTGAATTACCACATAGATGGCAGTACACTAAACAGCGAAAGTGTGATAAGAGACTTAGGGACACAGGTGTACAGTGATCTCACCTTCAATAACAACATCGCCACAACAGTCAGGAAATCTTTCTATGTGGCATACCTCATCACTAAGGGCTTTTCATCCAGAAAAAAGGAGGTTATTGTCCCACTGTACTCATCCCTCATTAGAGCCATTATAGAATACAGTGCCCTATTTGGTATGTACCTCTCAAGACACCTGCAACAACTGGAAATGCTGCAGAAATACCTCACTAAAAGAATCACAGGCCTAAAGCAGATGCCCTATGCTGACCGACTTAAAAAGCTCCAGCTGTACTCTGTTGCATTTCGCCTACTCCAAGGCGATCTCTGCTTAACATATAAGGCCATGTCAAACCCAGAGCTGTTGGACATGCTACACTTAAAGAGATCCCAATCCCTCGGAGCTACATGCTCCAGGGATCTAAACCTTGTCATCACAATAAACAAAGCATGCTGGAGGGATAGGTTCCTGACCCAGATACTTCCCAGACTCTGGAATAGACTGCCCATACATGTCAAGCAGAACACCTCTTTGGCCCTCTTCAAAAGGAGCCTTGATGACTGGATGGGAGAAAGGAAATTCACCCCAGGGATCATGTCAGTCGCCCTGATAGACAAGGGTCCAGGGAAGTAAAATGTTGTGGGAAGAAATAGCCAGTGAATTGTTATGGCTAGGCTTGTATAGACCCTAGGGCTGATAGCCTAGTACCAACCTATGAACCTATGAACCTATTCCCCTCATTTGCATAGGATTGCCTGCTGATGCATAGTTACAGGTCCCACACTAAGCCTCACCCCTTAACAACCACTATTCACTGGCCATGTTGTCTTCTACCTGCCATTGAGTATAATGGCAAAATAGTGATTTTGGTTAGAATGTTTATTTTAGATTTTTTTTTTATTATTTTTCACCCAATCCCATTTGAGCGCTGCTGCCCTACACATAAAAAGCTGAAATCGGCTAAAAAAATAAAAGTAATTTTTTTTTTGCAACTTTTTTCCATGCCAGTGGCCATATAGATGGCCATTGGCATTCTTTTAACATAATATCCACCCTTTATTTGAAGTTGTCATGGTTCCGTTTTGTAGTTTGCAGAAATGCACTCGGTTACTAACCGAGTACATTTCTGCAGATTACACTAGTCCTGCACGACTGACAGCCAGCTTCCTGGAATGCAAATTCACCTCATTTGCATGGATTTCACCTGCAAATGGAGTAATTTGCATTTAGGATCAGAGTCTGTGCAGGCCTAGTGCAGGAGTGCTCCTGCATGTCCCTACAGCTTATTCCTTGATCGCACAGCAGACATATTGCTTGCTGGCGCTCCTGCACATCGTGCAGGGCTTGCTGAATCTGTGGGATATGTCTTAGCTCTAATCACTGAAGTTTATTAGTGCTGGACAGTGATGTGTCTTACAATGATGATTGGTGTCAAATTTCACCACCTTATTTATAGCACTGCTGCAAAACTGAGATCTGACTGGATTGTAGGTTAATCGGGTCTATATTATAAAGTCCACCACTTACTTACCTGACCTGTCTTCATCGAACCATGAAACATCGATCATCTAGAAGGGCAAAAGCTAAAACGTTGAATCATCATGGTTAGCCTTCTGCGGTATAGCTCCATAAGGTAAGTGTGCAATAGTTACGGACCTTAGGGTTAGGCTGCAGTTTAAGGTAAGTGCATAGATGGTAATGTATGTTAGATTTAGTTTAGGGTTTTGAGCTTTCTATGAGTAAAACAAAAACGCATTATGTTGAATGCGTTTTTGTCGACACATGTAGAGTGAACAGACAAAACAGCGAAGCGGCTGTTCAGTGAAATTTTTCCCTGGGAAAGAAGTCGCTTGACCGCTTCGTTGTTTTGCCGTGTTCTGAAGTGTAGTGTGGTCCCTTGTCCGGTATAGCTGAGGGTTAAGGTAAGTGCATATGTATGAAACTGTTTATTGTTTTATATTTCATGTTAAATGTATGGTTGAGTTATGTGTGTATGTGTATTCAGTTGTTTACTTTTGTTTTGGGGGGGTAGAGTTAGGGTTAAGGTAAGCGTGTATGTGTTTGAAGCTGTTTATGTAAATGTGCGAGAGTTACTGACCTTAGGGTTAGGGTGTGGGTTAAGGTAAGTGCATATGGTTTAAAATGTGTACTGTTTTTTTTACATAAAATGTATGTTTGGGTTATGTGCATATGTGTATTTAGTTGTTTACTGGTTTTTGGGGGGTATGATTAGGATTGGGTATGTGTGTATGTGTTTGGAAGTGTGTAATGTGTTTTTTTTTTTTTTGCGGGGGTTGGAACAGCGATTTCTTTCCCTAAGAAAGAAATCACTGTTCTTTGGATTCGACATTTTCAGCTTTCACTGAAAATGTGTCGATGTAACATCGTTCGCTGTTTTAAGCGTTCAATGTTGCAATATAGACCCAGGGTTATGTTAAGTGTATGTGTGTGGATTATTTAATTTGTTTGGGTTTAGCTTGTGTTTGATAGTTACAGACCTTAGGGTTAGGGTGTGGGTTAAGTTAAGTGCATACATGGTGATATATGTAAGATTTAGTGTAGGATACAAGTAGGGTTTAGTTTAGGGTTAGAAGTAGGGTTTTGGTTAGTGTATGTATGTGGTTTATTTAGTTTGTTTGCGTAGGTGGTATGTAACGGGCGGTGGGGTGGGACATGTATGACAGTTCTACTTTTTAAATTTCGCGGTTTAGGGCATTTGGTGTTTATGCGGTTCGATGATGATGGGTCGACGTTCAATGAAGTAAGTGGTTGACTTTATAATATAGACCCAGTTAGTCAAAGGGGGAGCAGAGTAAAGTTATTTGAGAATGACAAGGGACTAAGCAATACATTTTTCTGGAGTTATCTGTGAGGTATTCTTGTACTCCACTGAGTGCACCTAGCTTTGGTGGATGCTTATTTCATGCTAGTTTTATGGGATTATCGCACATTAAGCTTTCATCAACAGTGACTCCTAGAAGCTTAGTTTGTCTTAGTAGTTCTATTTTGCTGGTGTTAGAGGAAGTAATTTTGAAATTATTTTTGTAGTCAGTTGAATGCTTTGAGGTAAATAGTATCACTTTTGTTTTTTAAGGTTAAGGCATAGGTTTGTATCATAAAGTCAGGCCTCTATAGTGAAGAAAGACTCTTTGGTGAGTTGTTTTAATTTATGTATGTTTTTAGCAGTACAAATGATTATTGAGTCATCTGTGTATTATATAATAGTGGCTTGTTTAAAAGCTAGGTGGTGACGATTATGATATATTGAACAGCTGAGTCCCTAATAATGAATCCTTCATGGATACCTTCTATAATGGGAAGGAAAGATAAGATGTTATTTTGCCATCTTATTGCCTATTGCCTATTTGAGAGGTAGCTGGAGAACCGAGATAGTGAAGCCGCATGTATTCCTACACAATCTAGTTTTTGAAGCAATTGCTGGTGGGATGCCACCTTGAAACATTTAAATAAATCTAGAAAAAGTGTTGACACTATGTTCCTAGAGTTTTAATATTGGTTAACAGATACTATAAAAGTACTGAGAGAACTGTTTGAATGCTTTGAGAAACATGGAAACCATGCACTGTAAGGGAAAGGAGGTAGTTGTCAGGGAGAAAGCTGATGGGTTGAAACTAGACATACTTCTCCAGAATTTTTGAGAGTACAGACAATATAGCTATAGGCCTGAAGTCTGAGACACTTTTCAGTTTCCACCTTTATGGAGCGGAAAGATGTTGTACCTTTTTTCATATTGGGCTGCAAAATTGCTTTTAGAGATAAAGTAGTTCATTAGGAGAGAGACAGGAAAAGATAGGAAATCAGCAGCAGTTTTTAAATACTCAGATGGTATGCTATCAGAGGCAAGGGTGATAGGTTTTAGGTTTAGTATCTTTCTGATTGCAGAAGTTGAAACTGGCTCGAGTGCAAGTGTATTGGGGCTAACAAGGGAGAAGAGGAACCTGCTGTGTCTGCCAGTGCAGAGGATTTAATAAGAGAATTACTATTTGGATGATGTAGGTATTGAGTTTGCTCACTATGCTGTCAGTTTGGTTAGATAATGTAGGTGTATGTTGTGTTGATATACCAGGTTTTAATTCCATTTTTTTCCAGCTTATGTCTCTCTCTTCCATGAGCAGTTTTTTGAGAGCCTGAGTACTGGATGCAGTTTAATTATTTTTGGTTTCTTTTAGGGCTCTTTTATTTAGTATGTTAAGGAAGACTGAGTTGAACACAGGTATAGCGTCATAAAATGGAAGGGTTTGACAGCCTGACAGCTAACTCATTTTAGTGCTACAATGAATTGGTCCTTAATAAAGGAAGAGATGTTAGGAGCAAGGATGTACTGATGCTGTTTTTTGTTATGTTTATAATACTGTATTGCAAAGATTATTAGGTGATCAATTAAGGTATTGAGTAAGTCACCTGTTGAGATTATTTTGCTTGGGGTATTAGATAGAATCCAAGCTAAGCCTTTCCCAGGAGGTAGTGGGGTTAGCTTGTTCCAAATGCACATTGGGCTGTGCAGTTTCCCTGGTGGAGACTGGGAATACATTGGTTTTGTGCTCTGGGACAGAGAAAGACTGCTTGAAGGTGGGACAGAGTTGGACTGCTTGAAGGTAAAGCCCATTTTGAAAGTGAAGGAATGTCTCTTGCACGCTCCTCATTGTATGTTTCTTCTGAGCACCTTACCATGTATGTGCAGATAGAAATTGAAAAAAATCAGGAAAACCTCAAACTAACCCAATTTCTGTCTAAATGATGGAGAGTCCAAGTTGCCCCTTACCCTAGTAATGGGGAATAAATGTACCATTTGGCTAGGGAAGAGCTAATGATTGACAGCCAGTAGAACCAAAAAACAGAAAGCAGACAAAAAAGACAAAAGCTGAAAAAGTATATATATTTGTAGATCAAAAGTGATATACCAATGAGCTTTTTCTTCAGCTTTATGAATAGTCTGGAGAGACAAAATATAGTCATGTCTGCTTATGTTGGTAAAAAGGAAAGAGCGCCCTTTCTGAATCAGATGATTAAGTCCTGGATCTAATAATACATGAAAACAGGTATGTAGATGCACTTAAAGATAACAATTTAAGGTTATAAAAATGACAGCTTGAAGAAACCAGTCACCAAACTACACAGATAAGGATATTGTAGCACTCTAGTTTACCAACAGTCAGCCTGCAGATGGTCTCTGAATTTACTGGTATATTTATTTCTTTATTTCTTTATTTATAGTTTGTTTGCCAGGATAGTCCATTGGGCCATGAGGAGACCATTTTCAATGGAGTCCAGAGGAGAAAAGCTCCAGAAACTTACAAATTACAGATTTAACATGAGTAAGTTATTAGAGAAATGTAATGTGCACAAATGAAGCAAAATTAAACAAATAGAAAAACACATATTAGTAGAGTGCACATATTAGTACAATGCAATAAGGGTAATGTTTGCAAACAGTTAAAGTTTTTAACAGTTTAACATATTAGCACAATGCAATAACAGAAACAGTCTAAATTTTTTAGCAGTTATGCTAATTCATGCAGTTAATTTCTAGGCTGCTGAATTGTACTATTCTAGGAGTTATGCTAATTCCTAGAGTTTATTAGGGGTGCAAAACAATGGGAGGCTATTGTGAATTATAGCTTATAGAGAGTAGCTACAGTGTAGGGAGATTATGTGGGGTGGGAGCAAGAGCATTCCCATAGTGAAGTTAGGTGTGTGTGAAGTAAGGTTTTGAATGAAGACAGGCTGTTGGTGGTGTGAATGAGAGGTGGGAGGGAATTCCAATGGCCTGCTAGAGAGAAGGACTTTAGATGTTTGCCTGTTGAATGGGCAGGTTTATGCAGTTAAATTAGATTTTGGGAATTAGATCTCAAAAGTCTATTTCATTGGTGCATTTTAAAGGTGGTGGCAAGAGGACAGAGAGAGGGTGTGAAAATAAGTTTGTGTGCTTGGACAAATTGAATATAGATGAGGTAATTGGACAGCTCAAGCCGATTCAGTTAGTGTAGGGCAGTGCAGTGATGGGAAGTGGATCTATGGCCGGTTGCAAATTTTGTTATTTTATTATAGCAAGAGGAGAGTTTAGTCTTGAGGAAGGATTGCAGGTTAGCAAGGATAGAGGCACTGTATAGGAAGGATGGGATAAAGTAAGTGTTGGCGAGGGTGAGCCTAGTGGAGGGAGAGATGTAACAGTTGTGGCGGTAAAGCATGCCTATTTTTTTGTGCGTTTTTTTGATAGTTACTTATTTATGATTATCAAACTTTAGCTGGTCAGTGATCAAGACTCCTAGTAGTTTAGCATTAGAGACTATTTTGAGAGGAGTATTATTCTGACTGGTGACTGAGGATGAGGTGTATTCTAGGGTGGTTGTTTTGTAAACAGTAAATATCATGAGTTTTGTTTTAGTAGCATTGAGTGCTAGATGGTTGTCCATCATCCATTGCTCAGTGGAGGAGAAGGCATCTTGGGTTAATTTATCTAGTGTGGGTATAGAAGAGGCCGAGCAGATTATTGTTGAATCATCAGCATATTGGACAAGGCTGGCATTTGGGATGACTTGGTAGAAATCATTTATGAATATATTGAATAGAAGGGGGCCTGAAATTGAACCCTGCGGACACCTGTGGGAGTATTGAGAAAAGATGAGGTGGCTTTTTTTCCATCTGACTGCATGTTGCCTGTTTGAGAGGTAACTGGTAAACCAGTTAACAGAGGAGTGGGATAGATTTAGTTTGGAAAGTTTCGTGAAAAGAAGGTTATGAGAGATAGTGTCAAATGCCTTAGAGAGGTCAAGGAGGAGAATGGACACGATGTAGCCAGTGTCACGGGCCTTATTAACTGTTTTTAGGAAGGAGATGAGAACTGTGGTAGTCCTGTGGCCGGGTCTGACATCATGTTGAGTAGGGGTTGGAAGTTGGTTGTTTATGAGGTAAGTTAGAAGTTGTGCATTTTTCGAGAAGTTTAGAAACGGGGGATAAGATAGCGATAGGTCAAAAGTCTGTGATATTATTGTTATTAGCACCTTTATGGAGTGGAATAATAAAGGCCTTTTTCCAGAGCTGGGGAACTTGACATTCAGCAATAGACTTATTTATAAGAATGCAAATGGGAAGAGCTATGCCTTCTGTGGAAAATTTTAAGAAATATGAGGGTGTATCATCAGGGGCATTGGAGCCAAGTTTCAATGTTAGTAGAAGTTTTTTATGGTGGCTGTAGGGATGGGGGCTGAAGGAGAAAGGAGGAGGTTGGGAGCAGGAGATGGTAGGGGAAGGAGGGATACATGGAAATAAGGGTGGGGAAGCAGAATGGGAATGAAGGATGATGTAAGTTTACTTATGGAATCGATAAAGAAAGTGTTAATTTGGGTAGCTAAGTCCAAGTCAGAGGCATCTGGATCAGGGCAGGGGTTTTCTTTTTTGCCAGGGTTGAGAAGGGAGGAGATTCCATGCCAGAATTTTTTGGAGGTGGTGTTATGGTTGGTTTGGAGTGTAGAGAAGTAGGCTTTGTGGTTTTTGGAGTAGCATTTCCAGACTTTATCCTGGAATCACATGGCTAGTAAGGTATTTTTGGTTAGCCAAGGTACAGGATTACTTCTTATGCATTTTGTTTTCAGAGGGACAAAGGAGTCAAGCAAGTTGAGGAAAGTTGAATTAAAGTAGGTAACAGCGTTTTCTAAGGAAGGGTTTTTAGTGGGTTCCAGTTCTTTTTTTTAGTGCATTTGAGAATGTGCTAGGATTAAAGTTTTTTTAGACAGCAAGTGAAGGTGTAGGTATGAGTTAGTTGTATGGAGGAGGAAAGACAGTGGGCAAAAGTAGGGAAGTGGTCACCTAATGGGTTGGGCAGAGTGCTACTATTAGAGATGTAATGTGGATGAGTAACTAGAATCCAGTCCAGGGTGCTTCCAGTAAGGAAGTTCTTAGAAAGCATAGTTGTTGAGTTAATAAGCTGAATGAAGTTGTACAAGTTTATATTAAGTGAGTTTGTAGGAGATTGAATTGTTGACCAGTTAATATTAACATCACCCAGGATTATAGTTTCATTAATGATGTTGTTAGAGAACCAGGAGAAACTATCTTCAAGGGCTGAAATATTGTCTCCAGGAGGGATATAAAAGGAGATTATGCATATAAGTTTATGTTTGCTTATATGAAGTAGGGATGGAATTAGTTCTGCCTTACCAAATTTGGGAATAGGTTTGGTATAGGGATTACTAAGTGGGATGATGAGTAGAGAAGAGTGACCCCCCTCCTTTCTTATGTGTTCTATCTTTCCTAATTATGGAGAAGTTGGATGGTGTTAGTTCAGATTCTTTTATATGGGGTTTGAGTCAGGTTTCTGAGATGGCCAGAATGTTGGGTTGGTTATGGAAAAGCCAGGCATGGAGGTTAGGATTTTTCTGTATATGCTCTGAGCATTTAAAGCTGAGAAACAGTGGGGTTTACCAGTTATGGGAGGAGGATGGGATTGGGAGGTTGAGATGTGTGGGGAGAAGGGCCAGGGTTTGGGTGAATGTCACCGGAGGGAAGGATAGAGATAGAAGAAGAGGTATTTGAGTTGCTTGGTATGTAATCTATGGGGTGTAAGCTTTATGGTGATGTGGCTAATATAGATGTAAGTAGAGTTTTTGGAGTTAGGTAAGAGTTTGTAGGTGAAGAGCATATTATTATTGAAAAGGTAGAGGCTGGGTGATATGCAGGTTGAGGAATATGTGTGCATCATGGAGAATGGGTTAGTTGTATGAAATGGGGGTGGGTGATTTGCACTGAGAGGTTGGGTGAGATAGGTTAGGTAAGATATGGTAATAAGTAGTAGTATTTGAGTTAGAAGTGAAAGATGTTTGGTAGACATGATGACTATTCAGGATATAATGGGTAGTGAGTTTGGGATTAAGTAGAGATTAGTAAAAATTTAAAGTATGGGTTTGGGTGCCTGAGAAGGCAATACGGATAGTTTGTGTTAATGTGGTAGGAAGTTTTGGTGTAGGAGGGGTGGATTATAATGTCACATATTCAATGTTAGAAGTTGTTTATAAGGTTTTGGGGGTGTTTACTGTGTATGTTTCTATTGGGCAGTTGCTACTGTGTGTGAGTGCAAATGTATTGTAGATAGGTAGTAATTTGTAATGGAGGAGTTAGTTATAATTACTTAAGCAGATTTGGTAGTTTGAACTCTGGTGGGTGTGGCTTGGTCAAGTTTAAATTACAGGTATTGGAGAGCAGGTGGGATATGGGAGCAGGGAGGGGAATGGAGCAGGATGAGCCAAGATCCAAGCAAAGACAAGTTTGTGTTAAAGAAACAATCAGAATTAACCAAGGACTGCTCTGAAGCTGTAAGTCATTTCTTAACCATTTCTCAGGTGGAAGAACAGGATAACCTTTGTATCAGTAGGCTACTGTGGTTTCAATTTAAATTAACAAACACACAGTAGTTGATCAGTTATGGATACTATTTGCTAACAGAAGGGAATAAAAGAGAAATGGAAGATGAGTGTGAGTGTGTGTGGGGGGGGAGCTGCTTACAAGCCAAAGCCGAGTGCTCTCCAGAGGATAATGAATATTAACTTAAACAGGTAGACTCATACACAAAGTTAACTTTAGCTGTTTGTGTTTCCAGACAGTTAAGACCCGGACTGCGCTTTTCTTATAACAATGTATCCACGGGTCCGATAAAAGATAAAGGTGGCCCAGCAGCTGAATACTTAGAGTGGTATTAGGTTGGACAGACACTGAGCTCTTCGTGGGGCCTGCAGCAGGGTGGTTGTAGGTTGCTCACTAAAGCAATTATATAAGTCAGCACTAAAAATTAAAAGCACTACACCCTCACTCCCCAGTGGCCCTGGTTTTCAATTATTAAGGAATTCCCAATATTATTCTAGCATGTCCAAAGGTCAGTTGTCAATCTCCTCTCTGGTCCAGCTGGTGAATGTGGGAATCTTGAGGCAATGTTGCAACTGACTCATGTACACAGACAACCCTCTCCTCCTCCCAACAAATTCCAACACATGTGAGAGATGCAACCATATAGCCAAACTGGAGGCTAAGCTCTCTCAACTCAGTACTGGCGTAATCAGTCAGGAGGAGAAGGAAACCACACTCTCTACAATTCCAGTCTCACATAGACCTACCACGACAGCAAACCAAACACATAATCACACAAAAACATACTCGGAGGCTCTAAATAAAGATCTGCTGAAGCAGCAGAGACCTCCAAAGCAGACACCCAAGCAGCCGCTACCCCAAAACAAAACACGTGCAACACATATCTCACAAAGCCAGTGTGCCAAACAGTCACAGCCCTTAAGACTAAACAACACACCTGATACACTTGTAATAGGTGACTCTATCGTCAGGCACACTGACGTCCCGCTTACCAGGCTGAACAAGGAGAGGGTCATGGTGAGCAGCCTGTCAGGCGCTAGGATCCACCACATAACACAAGCACTCAGGTCACTCCAAGGCAAGTACAAATATGACTCAGTCATTGTCCATGCTGGTGTGAATGACCTGAGACGTACCTCCCTGGACTACATGAAAAGAGACATAAAAGAGCTTTCTGAGCATGTAGCCCAGGCCGGTATGACCCTGACCTTGAGTAGCATCTTACCCTCACCAAGAATGATGCCACAATATGAAGACAAGATGATCAATTTCAACAATTGGCTTAAGTACTGGTGTAGTTCAAAGGGGATCCAATGCCTGTCAGCTTGGGATGATATGCTCGACAAGCCACGATGCTTCGCTAGGGACAGCTTGCACCTGTCACCCCTGGGCTTTTGGATATTGGCAAAGGCTCTTACTACCCCCATAGTGCCTTTTTTAGGCAAGGCTCAAAAGACAAACCCACCTCCATAGATATCACAAGGGATAAGAAACTAAGAGTAATGCTACTCAATGCCAGAAGTCTAAACCTCAAGATGCACGCACTCTCCTTAGCATGGAGAACATCGATATCTGTGCAGTAACAGAAACCTGGTTCAGGGCTCCTGAGAGCACCCCAGCACTACCAGGTTATACCTCATACCATGCTTTTCGGCCCCAAAACCTGGACCGAACCACAAAAGGAGGGGGAGTATTGATATTCATCAAAGATACCCACACCTCTAGGTTGGTGGCAAAGCACGAAGCATTAGAGACTATCCATGTGCAACTAACAATGGGTAAAACTGCCTTCCAGTTTATAGCCTGCTACAGACCACCCTCCTAAACCCAGGAACCCCACTCGGCCTTCCTGAGAACACTGGAAAATATGAAGGTCTCTCCAAACACCATTATATTGGGCGACTTCAACTACCCAAACATAGACTGGGAGCATTACTCTAGCTCCAACACCCTAGCCCAAAGGTTCCTAGAATTTATAAACTCAAATGCTATGGAACAACTTGTTACCACTCCCACAAGAGGGGAAAACATACTGGACCTGATCATCACCAACATGGGGACTCTATGCTCCAGACCAGAAGTGTATCCCTCACTGGTAAGATCAGACCATAAACTAATCTCACTGGATATTCACATCCCGACCCCAACCCCTGTCCAGAAAACCACAGTGAAAAACTTCTCTAAAGCAAATTTCACACTCCTCAAAACTGAGATGGAATCCTTCAAAGCCCCCGGGCCTGTGGAGAATATGACCCAGACCGCAGAACCCTTTATAAACGCAGGCTATGAACACCGTCAGGAAGGCATGGATCATCGATCCCAAATAAAACCAAGACCCAATCCTCCAAAGGCAGGCGTCCTGTCTGGTGGACCCCAGCCATAAACAAACTATACAATAGAAGGAGGAAGCTACTAAATGATAGAGCAAAATCCCAAAAGGGAAGGCATCACTGATCAGTATTAGCAAAAACTATGGGCACACATAAAATTGTCTAAGGCCAGCTTGAGAGAAAAATTGCACAGGACACTAAGGATAATTACAAGGCTTTCTTTAGTTATGTTAGGAACCTGGGTGGTAATTCCCAGATATGCTCAGAATTAGTCCAAAATGACAAAAAATACACCGAACCCACAGACATTGCCAACATCCTAGCTGACAGGTTCAGCAAACTCCCACCAAAGGGCAAATATCTATCCCAGCAGAGTACTGCCCCCCTTGACATCTCAGATGCTCAGGTAAGAGCCGCCCTCTCCAAAGCAAAAAACACAGCATCAATGGGACCAGATGGTTTCCCGGGCTGCGTCCTACATGAACTCCAAGAAGAGCTAAACCCAAACATAAAACTACTGTTCAATCTCAGCCTTACTACAGGATATGTGCCCAAAGAGTGGCGTACAGCAACAGTGGTCCATCTCCATAAAGGTGGTGCCTCAACGGATCCTGGAAACTATCGCCCCATAAGCCTGACTAGCTTGGTCTGCAAAGCTATGGAAAGGATCATCATGGACCTCATAAATAAAGATATTGGGGACCTACAAACACCGATCCAACCCAGTTCGGCTTTGTTAAGGGCAGATCCTGCCTCTTAAACCTGGTTGATTTCTTTGAAACAGTCACCAAGGCCAATGACGAGGGGAAGGTGGTCCACACAGCCTACCTGGACCTCGCAAAAGCCTTCGATACAATACCCCACTCGGGCATTATAGATAAGCTCACCAGCTTAAATATAAACCCCTATGTCACTAGATGGATTGCAAACTGGCTCAAGGACAGAACCCACATGGTTAGAATTGATGGAGCCATGTCAGACTCCAAACCAGTTACAAGTGGTGTCCCACAAGGCTCAGTCCTGGGACCTCTCTTGTTCGGTATATATTTCTCGGAGGTACAGGCCAACATGGAAGGATTGTGGCTGACCAAGTTCGCAGATGACTGCAAACGGTCCGCCATAATCGACTCTCCAGCCGACACAAGTATCCTCCAAAAGGGCCTCATAGAAACAGACAACTGGTGCCAGAGCCATGGCCTCAAGCTAAATGCTAAAAAGTGTATAGTCATCTCCTTTGGCAAAAACAAAGTGCCCACAAATTACCACATAGGTGGTAATCCATTAAGTACAGAAGAAGTAATTAGGGACCTGGGGACCCAAGTTGATAGCAATCTCTCATTTGACAACCACGTGGCCAAAGTGGTTAGAAAATCATTTTATATAGCCCACCTAATCATGAAGGGATTCACATCTAGATCAGGGGAGGTCATCGTGCCTCTTTACTCATCCCTCATCAGGCCCATAATTGAGTACAATGCCCCTTTTGGGATGTACCTTACCAGACACCTGCAGCAACTGGAAAGACCCCAAAAGTACCTCACCAAGAGGATCAAAGGGCTCAAACAGATGCCATATGCTGCCCGGTTAAAGAAACTCCAGGTCTACTTAGTGGCATACTGCCTGTTCAGAGGCGATCTGTGCCTGACATATAAATCCATGTCCAACCCGGAATTAATGGACATGCTGCACCTCAGAAAATCCAAATCCCATCGAGCTACGCGCTTGAGAGACTTGAACCTCAGCACTGAAATAAATAGGACATGCTGGAGGGACAGATTCATAACCCAGAGGCTCCCTTCACTCTGGAATAAAATCCCAGTCCAGGTTAAGCAGAGTCCCTCATTGACTGTCTTCAAGAGGAATCTTGATGAGTGGATGGGAGATCGTAGGTTTACCCCAGGTATCACTTCTGTGTCACTGTTAGACAGAGGCACAGTATACTAACCTCGAAAAAGGGCATAGCAAAATAAATTTAAAATGGGTGGCGAAAGCCAAACACATTCTGGCTAGGCTTATAAATGCCCTAGGGCAGATAGCCTAGTATGAACCTATGAACCTATATGTACATATGATAAAAGGTGAGCACTCTAGGAGAAAGTAAACTAGTGAAAATGAAGATCACATTGCTGCTACTAGTTGATCAGAACTTGCCTGATGGGCTGTTCTAACTGATATTTGAACAAAGATATGGTGAAACTACTGTTTGTTGTGAGAATGTTTCTAAAGCACCACAAATGGAGATGAGTTTATAATGGTGATTGAGTTTTATTTTACTGGGACATGAAACATTAGAAAAAATCTGAATATCAAATCACCTAGGCAATATTTAATATGTTTTTCTAGGAAACTGTAGCTCATGCATAACTCAGTGAGGAGTTTTACCTCATATACTCATATGTAAATGTTAAGGTTGCCAACACATACAGAAAAAAGAAAAGTAAGCAAAAAATCACTTATTTTCTTTTCTCTAAGTAACTCAACCTTGGAGTCAGCATTAACCAACATCTACAAATAAGTGACAACTAAAGCAATGATATGTCAGCAAGCCTAGAATTTTTTAAAACATCTTCAAGATTTCAGGGGTCAACTAAATCTTACAGGACAAATTATAGCTTTCCCATTTAAAGACCCGAAGGGAACTTTGTGGGGAACTCAAACATTATCAATCAGCAGTATTTTCATAAGAACTATAATGAAGAATAACACCTAATCTAGCTGAAAAACATCCAGGGAAACAAAAGAAAATAGAAAAAGAAAAGAATTATAAATAAAGTATCTGGGATACATGATGGAAGCAAATACAATTTCACGTTATAAAAACAATCTATAGTATGCACTTTAGCCTTGATACAGAACTAACAAATCACGTGAGTACACTGAGAATATATTTGTACATATGCATTTGCCTACTATTCAGCAGCGCCACGTACCAGATCTACAAGAAATCGTGAAATAAAAAGTAATGGCAAAACAGAAAATAGGATTTGAAGACAGGTTTTTCATTATGTGGCCTGCATTTGTGCTGGAATCTGTAGCATATAGAGAGGAGCACATCGCATGTGGCACTCCAGTGTGGTGAACCCAAATGCACAACAGAAGATGCAGGCAAATGACCACATAATTGTTTGCAAATTAAACCTGGTAGAGAAGTGAAGTCATAATGTCACTTATATGTTTCCTAGGTGAATACAGTCAAAATTCATCATGATATTTGAAAAAAATGTTATACCAACGTGTATCAGATTGCAAAAAGAAAACGCATGCTGAAAATACTGAAGCTGCAGATAAACAAAATGGCTGAACTTGCAGCAGTAGATATGCAGCTGTATACAGCAGTTCTTAGCAAAGTCAATAGGAGTGAGCTGGAGTCTGGTACCAAGGAAAACATTACTGTTAGTGATTGGTCTAGAACAGTGTCTGCAACCTTCACTTTCAAAAGAGCCATTTTGGCCCCTCTCCCACCAAATAAAATTAATCGGAAGCCACAAAACATATTTGACCCCTAAAATGAAGATAACAGTGTATAAAGTTTTATATATAGTTATTATACTAAATATAAGAGAACTAAGTTTATAACACCAATATTTAAAATCTGTCCCTATTTTTGTTCCTTTGTTGGGATTGCTCGAGCGCTGTCAGAGTGTGTGTGTGTGTGTGTGTGTGTGTGTGTGTGTGTGTGTGTGTGTGTGTGTGTGTGTGTGTGTGTGTGATGTCTCTCGACCTCTTAGAACAAGAAATCTGGACAAAGCCATAAATAGTGGGGCACAAAGGCCCAGAAATAGGGACACTTTAAATAGTGCTCTTACAAACTTAGTTGAAAGAATAACAGATTTTGCATTAGCATGAATTTTCTGAAGGGTATGA
This sequence comes from Protopterus annectens, assembly GCF_019279795.1. NCBI lineage: Eukaryota > Metazoa > Chordata > Ceratodontiformes > Protopteridae > Protopterus > Protopterus annectens. The sequence continues at coordinate 1,460,294,159 of NC_056741.1, forward strand.
TGTCTGAAACTCAAATGTCTGTCTATTTTTTCTGACTTTAGCCCTTAATGACTTGTCAGAAAACCACAATTTTATGAGAAAGAGATCAAAAATATGAGGCAAAAGGAGATTCTACGAAAATCTGCACAGTTGAGAGGTAATTGTGTGTGTGTGTGTGTGTGTGTGTGTGTGTGTGTGTGTGTGTGTGTGTGTGTGTGTGTGTGTGTGTGAAAAATGCATATTAAAATAAACCATGCTATTCTAGCAAGTTTCTAAGTTTATAAGAGCAATATTTAAAGTCTGTCCCTATTTTTGTTCCTTTGTCTCTCTTTTATTTGTGGCTCTGTCCAGATTTCTTGTGGTAAGATTTTGAGAGGTATGAGAGGTACAGAAACATATCAGGAAATGCTGCTATTGCCAGTGGATCACTCAATCACTCTCAGTATGTGTGGAATGCATGGCAACAGAACTCATGTTATTCTAGCAAGTTTATAAGTTTATAAGAACAATATTTAAAGTCCATTGCTCGATCACTCTCAATGTGTGTGTGTGTGTGTGTGTGTGTGTGTGTGTGTGTGTGTGTGTGTGTGTGTGTGTGTGTGTGTGTGTGTGTGTGTGTGTGTTCTGCGGAAGAGAGGCCATCATTTTCAAAGCTACAGGGAGCTGCTGCAGTGGGGTGGAAGAGCCACATGCAGTTCCAGTGCAGCAGGATGCAGACCCCTGGTCTAGAATAATTTATTTCAGCCATCCACCCGGATTTACTAATCTTCTGTGTAAGACTAGATTAGTTTTACATGGAAGCACCAGTGTAAGAGTATGATGGCAGTGCACCATGCATATTAATGAGGGTGCGCTGCCTCAACTCTAAAGCTTACACAGAGGGTGGACTAGTGTAGAGGGCATGTCGGACTGCCGAGCAGTCCAAAAATCCACACCCCTGCAGTCAAGAAATGCCACAATTTCCAGTTACATGAGCGAGTCTGCTCACATGTGTACAATGTAACACTACACTCCCCCATATGTTAAACAACTTACAAAATTAAAAATAAAAAAAAAAATTTTCTTCGGATATAGCTGCCCGTCGTTGCATGGGTTTGTTTGCCCATTGCTTAGCTACAGTTAGCAGCTTAGACACCTGAAGAGGATAATAAGAAAAATATATGCAAATTAAGCAACATAGCGATAGCATGGTTAGAGCCTTAGCACAAAGAGGAGGTATTCCCGGTTTGAGTCCCACTACTGCACATTCCATTTTCTATAGGAAATCTGTATACAAAAATGTTCCCTGACATTTTTATGTATAAAATTTGTAAAAAGCATTGAAATGTTAAATGTAGTAGTGAACAAATTATATATATATATATATATATATATATATATATATATATATATATATGTATATAAAGGTGAAATGGTTATGCATTCTGAGTCATGAGTACCCTATTTTAAGCAATATAAAGCACTGCTAAGCACATTTTACCATTATTCAGCATATTTAAATACAATTGCGCATAGCTGCACACTGCACTAGCCAGCACAATGTCAGGCAACGTTGGGCAAAGTCGGGCAAAGTTGGGCAAAGTTGGATAAACACGCTCACACCTGCTTTACTGTTCCTTAACCAGTCAGGTCTGCCCAGCAGGAAAATAAAAAGTAGTGACAGGGCTCGAACTCAAGATACTGTGCACTATAGTTACAGTACTTGACCACTAAGCAATGACAGCATTTCACAAACATGCACTTTCAACAGACACATATCTATCAAAGGAATTTTAAACATTGCCAACATCAGCTAAGCAGGCATGCCTACAGCTGAGTTTTTCCAAAACTGACCAATCGCAAATAAGTGCGGGAAATGAGGCACATTTAAGCTCCACAGGCAGGAATACTTGCTATAACTGGTTGTAGCTTCGTTCTGCAGTCAGCATGGCTGGTGTTTGTGAAGGCACTCTATTTAGAGCGCAACGCTGGAGCATCCAGAAGTCCAAAATTATGGTTTGGCTCCTCATCCACAATCATGAGGAAAGACTCCTGTGGGGCCAGTACCATGGTACCCAATATAAAACGGATGCCTGGAAAAGTCTTGCCCGTGATCTCACCAGTGCCACTGGTGTTCCTCGGACTGGTGAGTAGGTCAGGCACCATTATTCTGACCTGAAGCAATGTAGGGAGGATCAACTGTACCAGTGGATCCAGGAATCCTGTACAATGCCTAATGCCCCAGTACTGAGTAAGTAGCCATTGTATTAAGTAGTTAAGAATTGCTATGCTTGTCTATACTATGGCTAGGTATGTCTCAATATCACTACATTTACTTCACAGCTGCAGGTGACCGGGCTATGAACCAGCAAGCCCATGAAGATAGGCAGCAAAGGCTGCGTCATGAGGCAGGTTAGTAATTATTCTGCATGTGCTGTTATATAAAATAAATGAGAGAGCCTTCAAAAAGTCTTTTAACCCAATAAATAAAGGTGTAATAATCCTTTAATAAATGTATGATTCATGGAGTGCATCTGTGTCATTTTTTTATATGTTGTTGTACTGTTGCATTCTACAAATAGTAATGTTGTATTAAGCAGCATCAACCCACACTTGGGTAGGCCCATATAACGTGGATGAAGGGAGTGCCAGTAGCTTGAATGCATATGTAGAGCCCTCAACTGTTGGTTCATGGCCAGCATGTACAGGTTAATCTGGCACATGAGTAGCTTGGTATTGCGTTCCCCAAAAATGTCAGTGTGCTGCCAGAAATGTAGGGAGCTGTTAATATATAACTGATACTTTCACCTGAACATATCTAGATAATTATATGAAAATAGAGCTGTCAGTGTACCATCTTAGCAGTAATGTGTGTGAGCAACTTTCAAAATATGTAGCAGTAACATCTGCATCTTAGACAGTTTGTATGTAAGATACAGCTCATGTATATAATTATCTAGCAAAATCCAATTGCACAATATAAGGACATTGGGTAGTGTAATAATACATGTAAGGGACATATAACTGCAGTTAATTGGAATGTAGTGAAAACTAGAAGGATATACAAGTTGTTAATTGAGATATCTTTTCTCACCCTACTGTATGTGCATAAAAATGCAATTCCACACCTCAATCAGTATGTCTAATCTCAAAACATTTGTTGGGACATATGTCCTATTGGTTTATAAATATTTGCATTTATTTCTATGCATGTGCCCTGTTAAAATATGACAATATTGGTGGCCTGTTGCCATCCATTCAACCTGCATGCTGTTGTAATGTCCACTATTGTTCTATATATGCATGTGTTATGCTTGCTTTTCAACTGTTGAAAATCTGGTGTGTTGGTTTAATGGGAATACTTCTGCATGCTGTTATAACTAATTGGAAATGCTGTTGACTGTTACTAACCCATATCTTTATTAAACTCTCCAACACATAGTTTTTATGGGAAGGCTGGTCCCAGTGGACCCACCTGTCCCACCTCAGCCGGCCATGGCAACTGGCACCAGCAGATCTGGTGCCCAGCCTGGGACCTCCTCCTCTGTTGACCCTGTGCCACCTTCGGGTGGAAGCGCTGCAAGGGATGGGGATCAGCCCCCCCGTGCAAGCATGGGTGGGGGGGGGCACCTATCACCCTTTGAATGGTCCGGGCTGTGGTGCGTAGAGAGATTGAACATTCTGTTGCAGAACCTCTATGCCAGCTTGAGGCCAAAGTGGTGCAACTCCCTGGTCAGCCTGCCCCTCATACACAGCCCCCAGCACAGCCACCCTCTGGGCCGTGAAGGTGCAGTGGTGACTGCCTATGGGTGGAGACCTCAGTCCCACTTTTTCCATCTGGGGGCTCATGGACTTGCGATTTCCAAACATCCCTCCCCATCAAAAGTGTTCACCCACCACATGTCATATACTGCCCCTGTATGTGTTTTGTTTGTCTTGTCTGTTTACCTCCCCAACATACCTTCCCAAATATACCTACTTCCCCTACCCCACATTCCACTCTCACCTGAAAAAAAAAGGCAACCTGCTCCCAAAAAAAAAATACGCCCCATACATAGCTGCCCATTTTACACACACGTCCACTGGACACATGAAATGTTATTTAATTGGCATTACAACATACTTTGTTGTTTTCACCCCTCTCTCAGGGCATGAAGGGTTCATATCTACCTCCAAATTTATTGCATATGCACAGCTGTTGCTGTTGAAGAAATGGGCAGCTAAGGACCTTCTCTACACCTGTCCTGCACATCCTGAGCTATTTTCCATACTGTCTTTCCCTCTTAGTGCCCCTTTTTCACCACTTTCCTATCTCCCCATTTTTCTTTTCTTTCAAAGAAATGACCACGGGGGTGAGCGGGAGTAAGCACTATTAACCAGAAGTGAGCGGGTTTGCATGGGTTTGCACTTGTTTGCGCTTGGCTAAGCAATGTGCAGCAATGCACAAACCTGCACAAACCCACTTCCAACTGCTTAAAGGTGCTTTAGTCACTCTGTATGTGAGGGCCCTTGTTCTGCTCAGGAACAAAATAAAACACCTCTGTAATTCTCGATCCCCGGACCTTGCACACACTACACAACATGAAGTACCACTAAGCCACTGTAGATATACATCAAGTTGGTGCTTAAATAATTATATCATGCATCAGAATGAGTGACTGTAAAGGAAAATTAGGAATACCATACCACACAACTTGTTCTGTGGATGTTGACCAACAGTTGTTGTGGGATTACATTACATGACTGTGATAAGAGAAGCAGCCATTCTAGCAGGACATAATGTTACACCACCACTTTACAACCCCACACAGTATCACAGCAGGACAAACACTGGCATATCACTCAAATGTCCCTAATTTTCAGGGATGTTCCTGATTTTGACAAAAATTTTAGCTCTGTCCCTCTGAATCCCTCCTAAAACTATTGACTTTGGGCAGAAACGTGGTGAATTACACTTAATGAATAATGACAATAATTAAGAGTTAGACTCTTCTTTTACTTCAGAAAAAGTGTATTAATTCAAATGCTCTGATTCCCTCAATGTTTCAACTTACTGGCATTAATATTTTAAAGGTGTCCCTGATTGTCCCTGACTTTTTCTTGACTTTTCCCTGAGTCTGTTCAAATATGTACATGATTGGTTGAGAGGTCTGGCAGAGGCAGAAGCACATAGGCATATTAGCCTTTCTACTGTTACACACTGTGAAAATAGCTATGCAAGGAGTTTCAGCAGCATACTCTTATGTAGGAATACAACAATGAAATACAAATGGATGTAGCTATGTACTGGTAGCAACCAACTGTAAGAATGACATTGCTCTATTGCTGAAAAGACCTGTGTGGTGCACAAACAAAAAATAAAAGGCTATTCTCCGGCTATTATGTGGATAGGTCCACATTTGGGAGTTACGCAGAAAGACTACTTGCCTTGATAAACTAACATATACACAGCAACCCTGTAGAGTCCAGCAAGACAAAATCCACACAATACTACTTATGCTGTCTGTACTTCTGCAACCATACCCAAATGTAGAATATACCTGTGTGTGAAGAGTCTACCAAGGATGTAGGTAAGCATACTCACTGTACTGAAATGTGTCCAATTTTCTGAGCAGGTCATGCTAATGTCAACACTAAAAAAAGCACAAACTGTTTAGAACTGAGTAATTGAATATTCACAGTATAGCAGTTCACAAACAATTCTTGTGTCAAAGGAATACATCTCTATAACTAGCTTTTTATGGCAGTTAATTGTAACAGTTGAAAAGAAAGTACATCTTTCCATGTATCTTGGGGTAACATTTTGAGGGTTGAGTACATTTCTACACTGACAAGTGGGTACTGGAAGCAGCAACATTGGGTCTGAGTACAAGATGTAAATCTCTGGCTACACCCCTGGCTTCTGATACCAACCTTCTGTCTTAAACAATGATGTCCACACCAAACAAGGATGATCTCCATCTTGAAAAGCTGAAAGGGACATGCCTACATGAGTCAGCAATTTATAGTACTGGGTTGCTATGACAGTGATTACTGCAATTACTACACAGCAGGCTGCATGCAATTAGCAAATGGTGGCCACTAATTGGTGCAGAGGCCATCACATGCTCATGTGCAAATTCCTACAAAAGCAGGCTGTAATCTCTGCCAACAAGCTCAATCACTATATTGCAGAGACTGACAGAGAGAGAGAGAGAGAGACAGAGACAGAGACAGAGAGAGAGAGAGAAAAGGAAAAAGAAATATTACCAAATTATACAAAGGAAAGGTATGTGACACATATGTATTTACTGGCATGTAGCAGATGTTATTGAAGAATAGTCTACATAATGTGAAACATTCATATGTGCCAGCAGTACTTCTTTATGCACAGATGTTCTACTTAACTACTGCTATGGACAATACTGTGTGTACCTGTGGGTAGTGGGACATACCTGTGAAATGTGTAGCTCAGCATTAAATGTCAAAGATCTGATCCATGTTATCTGTGTTCTGTACAGTAGTGTGGCCAATGGCTGTTAGGGAGATTAGCGCTGACATTATATAAACATGGGTATGACAGAACAACACATGCATGATAGTCATATTAAAGTGTAGCTTAGCATTGGCAACTGCTGTAGCAGTCTAGTATGCTTATCTTGCATCTGTTGCCATATATACCTCCCCAATGTTAGTCTGTGTTCATATGTGACACCTGTTTGTGTTGCAGCAAGGCGCAATAGTTCAGCTGTGAAGTCCAGGGACTTACAACAGTGTGGACCATGTGTGTGTATGCCACACACATACAGAGAAATATATATGTGTCATATATATTCACATCTGTATATGTGCATAGAACAGGGGACATATTGCAACTGTTTGCGAAGGGGATATATATATATATATATATATATATATATATATATATATTGGTGAAGGTTAGTATGCACATATTTGTATGTAGGTTTTAGTGTGTGACAAACAAGACAGCATACAGTGCTGGTATATGACATGTGGTGGTTAAACACTGTGGGTGGTTTGTTCAGTCTGCAATGTTGAAGCCAGTAAGGCCTGATAAAGCTACCTGGGCTGTGAACACCTTCAATGCATTTATCCCAAGACTGTGCAATTTTATTACATTACTGTACACCTTACATCCTTTGTATAATTGATATTCTCACTATGAAAGGTGAAATGTATATGTGCCTATATATATATATATATATATATATATATATATATATATATATATATATATGTATATGTAGACAAATGGATGTGTATATGTCTATATATATATATATATATATATATATATATATATATATATATATATATATATATATATATATATATATATATATATATATATATATATATATATATTTACTCATACACACCTACATCTACTTGTTGCAATAGATTATTGACTGACTGTGATGGTCAATATGTTTGTGAATACGTCAAAGATATGTATCTGTGGGATGGCTTAGTGGGAAACTGTTTATGTTATGGTATTATGGGTCCTTGCTTTGATCCAAGCAAAAGCTGTGTATTCTGTTGCTAGGCAGAACAAGTGCTATTGCATACAGTGTGATTAAGTCCCTTGGTTTTAACTAGGGTGTGTCAATGGAGGCTAAAGCACTACATCTATGATTATTGATTGGTACCGATGTTGAATGCAAATCCTGTGTGTACTGTAGTACTAATTGAAGCTCTGGGCCTGTACAGCAAAGTATGGTGTATGTCCACATTGCTTGCATTCACTGTTTTGTGTGGTTCTTGTATTCATCACAGATTACATTTCTCAAGATTAAGGTTGTGTAAGTACTGACACACAGTACTGTATAGAACACACTGAAAGCTTATCTGGGTTGTCATACCTTTGTGTCCTGTAATTATGTCTGATGTATGTGTGGGTATGTCTGTAACATGTCCTTTGACATATGTGTGGTAATACATATAATTGTGTATCTAGCAACATTCATAGTGCACTACAGCAGTATGTGACCTATATTCCCAACTTTGCACATATTTTGGCCACATGTTTGGCATTAACAAGTTGTGTGGTATAATAGTAATACATTTACTGGACCTTACACTGATTGTGATGGGTGATATATTTCCTTACACATCAGCTTGATGTATATCTGCTGTGGATAGGTGTTGCATCGTGTTGCATTCAGTATGCCAGGTATTCTTGTATAGTCTTATATAGTGATTTTATTTTGTTGATGTGCAGAACATGGTTCATTAGATAGAGAGTGAGCAAGGCACTTTCAAGCAGTTGTGGGGTGAGCAGTGATAAGTGGCAGTTACAGTGTTTCACTCTCGGTTAGCTTATAGGTTGCTATATATGGCAGTTCAGTGATATCTGTACTGTATAATGTTAAATGTGCCATATGACTTGCTCAGACATATTTTTGTATTGATGTCTTCCAGGGTTCATGGCCCACTACAGGAACCTGTTACAGTAGTGCTGAAAATGATATAATTACTAGCAGCATGATTCAGCACTACCATCTCATGTTTTCACGAACCAGCCAGAACCAGCAGAAGCATACTGCAATGTGGCAAGATCTTGTCCGCAGGGTCAATGAGGTAGGCCTGCATAACTGGACATATGAGCAGGTACGCCACCACTGCAGTGATCTTCTCAGACATGTCTGTCAGCGTGCCGCTGATGTGCGTAGACAACAGCTTGCAACGAGGGGTGTTAATATCCACCCCCCTTACCAGAGTGGTGGAGCTGCTCATGAGCCTGGTGGCACCTGCCCAACAACAACAGCAGCAGACATACACCATGATGGAGGTTGGAGCCACCCAGCAAGCACACATGAAGCATGCAGGTAACATGGCATATATGTAGACTACTGTTATCTGTATTGGTAGATCATGCATATGTGAGATGTGGAGTTTGTCATTCAAAGATGTGGAGCCTATTGTTGTGCAATACTGACCATTTGGAACATAATCTGTAGCCCTGTGAATGCAAACTGTTTTACTGTAAGATTGCAAACACACAGTAGCAATGCCAACGTCGTGGCCACTGACAAACTGTCTCATCTCTATGTAGGTACCTCTGGGGTGACATCAAGGTAGTGGACAGATGCTGGTGAGTGTGTTCTACATTTATTCTTGTAAATAAAAAGTGCATGTCATAGTTAAGGTGTAGGCCATGTACACATGTAACACACCTACCCATAATGCATGATGTGCATGTTTGGTGTAAGAGCACGCACATCTCACTAATGTGATTAGCTGCCTCAAACACATGCAATACTTAAACCATCACAAATAAATGTTGCTAGACTGTAGTAACCATTGAATAGGAACAGTTGATACTCAACATGCACATAACATACACATCTATGTCATACACAGAGCATTTTAACATGCTACACATAAAGGATTCCCAAACCCTCTGTAAACACACACTCCAGTATCCAAAATCTCATCCACACATTACACATAATATACCTGAGGGGTAGAGGCCTATCCTGGGGCATTTAAACACTCTGCAACAAACTACACATTCATGTCAGGGAATGCTCCTTATTGGCCTCCTTACAAACTCACATAACAACTGGTTGTGAAATGGTGAATTTAGCCAAGGAAGTACAGTTCCGGCACAGCATGATTAGCGCTGGTTTGTGAAACATTTGTAGCCTTGAGTGACTACTTGATGCTTCATGATGATGGCCTATGTTACTATACCCCATTCAGTTATTGTAACCACAGCACTACACATAGCTGTCATTGCTACACGCCATAATGATGCGTGTGTGCACACATATGCACCTCTAAAGAGTATGTATACCAATAACCATTTGCACAAATGACACATATATGTCTTGTGATGCTATTGAGTGGCTAGGTCATATGACACATATTGGGTATGTGTAGTGTTTAAATATGCAGTTATGTTTTAGCATGCCATGTCATGGATGAGACTGGTATGTCCACAATATGATCTACACTCACCATAAGTACCGTACATTGGGTATGTGGCCGAATGGTATTCCATCAATTATCCATGCACCACTGATGATGTTGTGTGAATACTCATCATGCATGTGCTAAAAATGTGTCCACAATTATTTTCTAAAGACACAGAGGCAGTAATTAGCATTGGATACCTATCTGACACATATATACACATCCGGCAATGGTATGTACACCTGTGAGTTATGGTGCACAGTACATCACAGGGTTATGAATACCTGCACAGCAATGTTGTGTCCATGTATGCATTGTGTTCCAGGGGGAGGACCATCACCTAATAATAAAACACATGCATCAAAGCCATGTATACTGTTAGTAACAAGGACTGACTACACTTGCACTGCATGCTGTTGAGCAACACATGTCCTGCATGCTGACATGTGTGATATGACTGTTTTGCTTGTGATACTGTACCCCACCATCACCTGCTATTGTGTATGTTCTGTGATTGCTGGTGTTGTGTGTGTCTGCTTTTGGGAGGAGTGTAGTTTTGTGTGTGTGCATGTGCGCATGTGCGCATGTGCATGTGTGCGTGTGTGCATGTGTGCATGTGGTCTGAAGTAATGTTCAGGTCTAAAAGTGTGTTTCCTGTTTTCCTCTCACAGGTGGTGAGGTGGGGCTAGTTCAGTACAGCAGGGAACCTGATGTCACTGAGAAAGACAGTGATCATGACAATAGGTCTGTTGAGGCATAGGCAGGTTTGTCAGGGTCTGTTGATGGGCCAGCAATTGACAGTACACAAGTCTCCACCCCATCCATGCACACAGTCATACTGCCTGTACATCCATCATCACCATTGCCCTTAGCTGAGGGACAGTGTACGGTTTGTACTGGCCAGGACATATGGTATCTATGGCAAATGTATCAGGACACAGCAGCCATAACCAGATGTCTGGAATGGTACCACATAGGCAGATGCCCATGGGTTCTCGTCAAAGCACTGTTGGTCATCATGCCCCTGGCAGACGTCCCACACCTCTTTCTACCACATGCATGTTCCAGGCTGTCATGGAGGCAAAGACACGAATGGAGCACTACACCAGACAGGGGCTAAGGGCACAGAGGGCTCATTACACCTCTGTAAATGACAATATCCATGACCTAGCAGCTTCCATACGTAACTACATTGAGGTCATTGATAGACATTGAGGGGAGACATTGGATGTCCTCCACAATGTCATGTCCATGTGTTAGGACAGTGTGGGACGGTTGAGACGTCGACATGATTGTATGCCAGCAACATCACCAGCTGGAGGTTACCGTGGACGTCCAGCAAGTCACAGCCACACCCGCAGTGCCAGTACCAGCCCCAGCAATATTGAGGGGGCTGTCCATAGACTGTCCTAGCAGACCATGTGCACATGGCTCTGGCCAGTCCCAGCAAGGACCTGGATCTAGTGGACATTTGTCAACCTCTTCGGATAGTACCCAGTCTGGATTAGTACCTGATACTGTCTGTAGCACCCCTGCCAGGCACATGTTCTATATCTGTGGCCAGAGATGGTGATCTGTAAAGCCTGCCAGGTACAGTCTGTAGCTGTCTCACAAATCCCTGTATATGGCAGCCACATGGTGAAACAGTGTGCATGCAGACACACACACACATAAACCATAAACCTAGGGCAAACACATACCCACACCCATGACATCAACATTGGCCCATAACAATACTCATGGCCCTCACACACACACTCACACATACATGTCAATTGTATGGCTCAGTGTAGGCCTCTGGCAAACCAACAACACACCCTGTGCATATGATGAAACCTGTGCCACCTCCTGTCATCTGTAACATTGATGTAGGAACAGGCTAACATGGCGCTGATGCACAGGGTGACTTTAATAAAGTATAGCAATGGTTGGATGTGTAGCATGTTGTCAGCAGTAAAGTGTAATGATATCCTTGAAGATGTAGCTGAGCAGGCATGATGCATTAAAGCTGTAATTAGCAATGTTGTATTGTTTTCACCAGTGTTAATTCCAATTGTGTTTTGTTTGCCCATGTGCCACTTGGCTGTTGTGTGTAGTTGTGTCAGCATACGTTATACAGTGGACAGTAAGTGTGGGATGTGTGCAACACACGTTTGCAGGTGTCCATTTGTGAACATGGTGGAGGTGCACTGTCTGCATGTACATGCATATTGGACACATGGGCAGGGTGTCATGCCCTGTATTGGCCAGTGTTAACACTCCATAGTTTCTATTGGTGGCCAGTATGCATTGTACTACACACATTTTGGAACTTGAGTACGCATGTGTGTGTATGACATGGGTTGACACTGTGCTGTGGGTGATGCTGTTGTTGCTATATGTCATTGGTTTGCATTACTAAGGTTAACACTGTCCCAGCTGCATAATCATTTAGTAATGCACACTGTTCACTTACAGCGTTGCATGGACCGTGCGATCACAAACACAAGAAATTCTCACTTATACAGTAAAAGTGCATTAGTCTCATGGACCCCTGCCATAAACTAAATATATAACAGAAGGTGTGAAGTTGTACCAAAAAAGAGTTACATATCAAGAAGGGATAACCTCTCTGATCAGTATCATTGGGAAATACAAGCCCTCATTAAACATACAAGGCAAGCTTCAAAATACAAAATGGCAAGGATTCCAAAGAAAACACTAAAGCTTTATTTAGTCTTGTTTATAATCTACAGGGGAAATCTCAGATCAGGTCACAGTTAATGTAAATGGTCACAAAGTACACTTATCTGACTGACATTACCAATTTCTTGTCAGACAGTTTGAATGTGGATTTCACCACCTTGTTGTTACACAAGGCCACATTTCCAGACCTGAAGAATGTAAAACCTGATGATTCACAGACACTCTAGTTAAAACATTTCTTTACCAAAGTCCAAACCACAGTGGCAATGGTACTGGACAGTGTCCCTGGCTGTGTCATACACAAGCTGACATATGAAGTCACCACTCACCTAAACACTCTGTCCAGATGCAGCCTCTATACAGGTTAAATACTTGTGGAATGACGCACGGTAATGGTATTTGCAGTCCACAAGGGTTGAGTTACAACATCTGCTTCTTCTTCTTCTTCTTCTCCTTTTGGATGCTCCCATTGGGGGTCGCCACAGTGGAGCATCTGTTTCTATTTATTCCTGCCCTCTGCATCTTATGCTGTCACACCATCCACCTGCATGTCCTCTCTCACCACAGCCATAAACCTCATCTTAAGCATTCCTCGTTTCCTGTTATCTGGCAGCTTTATCCTTAGCATCTACAATATACTCTGCATCCCTCATCAGCACATGTACAAACCAACTTAATCCTGCCAATCTGGCTTGGTCTACTAACCTTCAAACATGGGCTGACCCTTTAATATACTTATTCCTAATCCTGTCCACCATTGTCACACCCAGTGCAAATGTTAACATAAATTGATTAAGGGTAGAACTACAACAGATCCTGGAAACTCTCACCCTATAAGCCAGACAAATGTTATCTGGAAGGATATGGAGCACAGCATTATGGAACTCATTAACAGAGACATTATGAACCTGCAAACATTGCACCTTACCCACTTAGGTTCTCTAAAGGCCAGATCATGGCTCCTACACCTAGTAGACTTCAAGCCAGTTAACAAGGCTATAGGTGAGGGAGGGGAGGTCCACACAGCCAAGCTACAGCTCACCAGCAATTCATACCCATACCACATTCTGGTATTATACATAACCTCAACAGACTGACCATAAACGATTGTTAGATGATGGATTGACAACTGACGCACAGATGTAGGACACACAGTAACATTTTCAGCCTCCATGTATAATTCTATGCCAGTAACAAGTGGTATTCACCTGCACTCAGTCCTGGGATCACTCCTGTTTGGCATATAGCTTTCTTAGGTACAAGCAAACACAGTAGGGATATGTTTGCCCATGTTTGATGAAAATGCATACTGTGGGCGATACTTTATTCTCCAGATGACACACACATCCTCCAAAAGGGTATCATAGAGACAGATATCTGGTGTCAAACTCATGCTGTAATGCTATAAGCCAAAGAAAGCATAGTTATCTACTTTTAGAAAACAAAATATCCCCTGAGTACCACATAGGCAGTAGCCCCCAAAATGTGGAACAGGTACTAATGTATACATAGAGCCATGTGTTTAGTCATCTCTCCTTTGATAATCACATTGCCAAAGAGTTTTGGAAATCGCTCTGTGGAGCACATAAGCAATAAAGGGTTTGCATGCAGATCCACAGAGGTTGTTGCACACCTACAATGATTAGTCATCTTTGTCAGACTTTGCTTGCTTTGGAAGAGGATTCAAATATACCTCAAGCATAAACCCTCACTCACACTCTTTAATAGAAACTGTGATGAGTGGATGTGAAACAGAAAACGTAGCCCAGTGATCACTGCAGTGACTAAACTTGTCACAAGCATATAGAAGTGACCTAAGGTCTGGAAAGCTCCAGCATGCTCTTGCAAAGATAACAGATGATTTCATGGGTAAGCAGAGTACCCACCTATGAAATAATTGAGGTCACATGTATATATATGGCTTTGCCCCACAGCTACCCCACATGTGTAATGCACATACAGTTGTCATTGTGATATGTCATACAGCAGAAAAATCAAAACTTACTCCACATTGATCAATGGTGTCACACATTCTCACACACAGTCAGCAAATGAGAGATTCAAACTCTTTCCTAAGCACATTATGATACTACAGCAGTATGCATTTACGCGACACACTATACACATTACATGGTATTTTGCTTTCCCACAGGTATATTTGTAGGATGGTGACATCATCAGGCTTGACAAAGATGAGTATACCACTTTTAAGGAGTGTGAGTAGTCTCCAAAAAGGTTGCTCCTCCCCAGGGCGACACACACAATTGGCAAGTGCAGGATTCAGACCCCTACCTAACTATATTATGATACTACAGCAGTACACATTTACACGACACGTTATACACATTACTGGGATTTCATTTTTTCACAGGTATATTTGTAGGATGGTGACATCATCAGACTTGACAAAGATGAGTATACCACTTTTAAGGGGTATGAGTAGTCTCCAAAAAGGTTGCTTTACCCAGGGAAACACACACACAGTTGGCAAGTGCAGGATTCAAACCCCTACCTACCTACATTATGATACTACAGCAGTACACATTCACACTACACACTATACACATTACTGGGGTTTCACCTTCCCACAGGTATATTTGTAGGATGGTGACATCATCAGACTTGACAAAGATTAGTATACCACTTTTAAGGGGTGTGAGTAGTCTCCAAAAAGGTTGCTCCTCCCCAGGGAGACATGTGCACTCACAGTTGGCAAATGTCAGATTCAAACCCCTACCTAACTGCATTATGATATTACAGCTGTATGTATTTACATGACATGCTATACACATTACTGGGATTTTGCCTTTTCACAGGTATATTTGTAGGATGGTGACAGCATCAGACTAGACAAAGATGAGAATACCACTTTTAAGTGGTGTGAGTAGTCTCCAGAAAAGTTGCTCCTCCCCAGCAAGGCACATACACTTACAGTTGGCAAGTATAGGATTCAAGCCCCTACCTAACTACATTATGATACTACAGCTGTACACATTTACACAACGCGCTATACATATTACTGGGATTTCACCTTTCCACAGGTATATTTGTAGGATGGTGACATCATCAGATGACAAAGATGAGTATACCACTTTTAAGGGGTGTGAGTAGTCTCCAAAAAGGTTGCACTCTCCCCAGTGAGAGACAGAAACACACACACACACACACACACACACACACACACACACACACACACACACACACACACACACACACAAACACACACACACAGTTGGCAAGTGTGGGGTTCTTAATCCAAACTTAGTAAGTTTTTACACTTCAGCAAGCAATATGGAGTTACAGGGTGCAATACAGACATTACTTGCTGACAGTTTTCCCAAAGGTTTTTTTCACATTTCCTAGCCTCAGCAGGCTTATCATACTAGGTGTATTGTGAGTGCATTGTATGCATAGGCCATGACCATATCATATATGGGTTGATGCACCACATGCTGGCACACACATGGTCAAACTGGTGGCTAAGCTCTGTCAACCCAATACTGGACAATACAAGAAAGAGGAGTAGGGTCATACAACCACAACACCAACAGCCTCACATAGACTTACAATATAAGCACCAGCAAAACACACACATAAATACACATTACCATACTTGGAGAATACAAATATTAATCTGAAAAAGAGAGTGTCCTCCTAAGCAGACAAGCAAGCAACATGCACCTCCAAGCGCACACCAGAAAACACATAATACACCAAAGCAGTATGCCTCACAACAGACCCTAAGGCAAAACAACATTCCCAACACACTAGTAATAGGTGACCCCATAGTCAGGCACACAAATGTTCCACTCCCTCGGCTGAACAAGGGGAAGGTTACTGTCAGTTGTCTGTCAGGTGCTATGATCCGCCACATAATACAAGCACTTACATCACTCCAGAACAGGTACATATATGATGTGTTCTTTGTACATGTCAGTGTGAATGATCTGAGACATACCTCCCAGGACAACATGACAAGAGATATATAGTAACTCTATGATCATGTAGCCCAGGCTGGTATGACCCTGACCTTGAGTAGCATCTTACCTTCACCTACATGATACTGCAATATAACAGAAAGATGATAAACTTCAACAATTGGCTGAGCTTCTGCTGTCATTCAAAGGGTATCCAGTCTCTGTGTGCCTGTAATGACATGATAGATAAGCCTCATTGCTTCGTTAGAGATGGTTTGCACCTGTCACCCCTATGCATCTGAATACTGGCCAAGGCTCTTGCTGTCCCCATATTGCCTTTTTTAGACAAGGCTCAAAAGTTCATTGGTAGATACTAGGCTATCGGCCCTAGTGCCTATACAAGCCCAGCCAAAAAGATACCCTGGGTTTTGCCACCCAAGAAATGTATTTTCCTGTGCCACTGTCGAGCAGAGACACAGAAGTGATCCCCAGGGTGAATTTCCTATTTCCCATCCAGTCATCAAGATTTTTCTTGAAGAGTGCTAATGAGGAGCTTTGTTTGGTATAGACAGGTAGTTTATTCCAGAGTATGGGAAGTCTCTGGGACAGGAATCTATCCCTCTGGCATGTTCTGTTTATTGTGGTGAATATGTTTAGGTCCCTAGAGTGTGTAGCTTGAAGGGATTGGGATTTCTTTAAGTGAAGCATGTCCATCAGCTATGGGTTTGACATAGCTTTGTATGTTAGGCAGAGATCACCTCTGAGGAGGCGATATGTGACGGAGTAAAACCGGAGTTTTTTTAGACTGTCTGTGTAGGGCATGTGTTTGAGGCCAGTAATCCTCTTTGTGAGGTATTTCTGCGGCCTTTCCAGTTGTTGCTGATGTCTTGTGAGGTACATACCAAAAGGGGCATTGTACTCTATAATGGATCTAATGAGTGATTAGTAGAGGGGAACAATGACCTCTTTTTTTCTGCATGAGAAACCTTTTGTGATGAGGTGTGTCACATAGAAGGATTTCCTGACTATTGTGGCAATGTGATTATCAAAGGAGAGACTACTGTCCACATGTGTCCTAAGGTCTCTTATCACACTTTTGGTGTTAAGCATACTACCACCTATGTTGTAGTTCATTAGTACAGAGTTTTTACCAAAGGGGATGACAATGCACTTTTTGGCATTGAGCTTGAGGCCATGGCTTTGACACCAGGTATCTGTCTCAGTGAAGCCCTTTTGTAGGATGTCCACATCATTAGGAGTTTCGATTATGGCTCCTAGTTTGCAGTCATTTGCAAACTTCATTAGACAAAGACCTTCTTTGTTAGCCTGTACTTCAGAGAAGTAGATACCAAACAGGACAGGACCCAGGACTGAACCCTGTGGTACTCCACTTGTCACTGGTCTGAAGTCGAATTTGGAGTCTGCTACTTTCACAGTGTGGGTTCTGTCAGTGAGCCAGTTGGCAACCCATCTTGTGACATAGGGATTTATACGTAGTTTAATGAGTTTATCTATAATTCCACAGTGGGGGATGGTGTCAAAAGCCTTGGAAAGATCTACATAGGCTGTGTGAACCACCTTACTCTTATCTACGGCTTTGGTGACTGCTTCAAAGAAGTCTATCAGGTTTAGGAGACATGATCTGCCTTTTACAAACCCGAACTGGGGGTCCAGAGTTTGGAGATTACCAATGTTTTTGTTTATAAGTTCCATGATGATATGTTCCATGACCTTGCAGATCAGGCTCATCAGGCTAATGGGGCGCTAGTTCCCGGGGTCTGTGGTGGCTCCCCCCTTGCGTAGTGGGATAACTGTCACTGTGCACCATTCAGCAGACACAAAGCCTGAGGTGAGGATATGATTGAACATGGTACTTAGGTGTGGTGTCAGTTTGTTCTGTTGCTCAAGTAGAACGCAGCCTGGGATGTTGTCTGGTCCCATGGATGCTGTGTTCTTGGCTTTGGAGAGTGTGTTTTTTACCTGCACAGCCGTGATTACAGGAACTTTGCATTCTTCCGGTATAGAGATGGGCTCTTTAATGGGTGAGAGGGGGGTAAAGTTAGCACTTTTGGAAGATAGCGTCTTGGTTCTGTTTGGGATAGCATGATCCATGCACTCATGTAAGTGCTTATAAAGTGCAATTGTGAAGGATTCAGTAGTCGTAACTATGTTGTCCATCTGCATGGGTGTCATGAAGTTCACCACTTCTGTCTTAAGAAGCATGAAGTTGGCTTTGGAGAATTTATTTAACATGGTTTCCTTAATGGGGGGTGGGGGCAGAATGTGTATATGTAGGGCAATTAGCTTATGGTCAGATCGGACCAATGAGGCGTTGACTTCAGATATGGAACATCGGTCACTCAGGACAAACCAAACCCCGTAACCAACACAAATAACCAGAAAGTGAGCTAAATGCTACTCATTGCCAGAAGCCTCAGCCTCCAAATGCACAAACTTGAGGCACTTCTCAGTATGGACAATATTGATATCTGTGAAGTAACAGAAACCTAGTTCAAGGCTCCAGAGAGCACACCAGCACTAACAGGATACTACTCATTCCATACCTTCCAGCATCAGAACGTGGATCATAGCACATAGGGAGAGGACATATCCATATTCATCAATGATACCTACACCTCTCTCTACATCCTCTCTCCAGGATATGTACCCATAGAATGTTGCACAGCAACGTTCTTCCCACTCCACAGGGGTGGGGCCAAAAAAGACCCTTGGCATTCCTGCTCTATGAGCCTGATGAGTCTGATCTGCAAGGCAGTGGAGCCAATCATAATGGAAGTCAACAAAAAAGACATTGGGAACCTTCAAACAGTTGAGCACACCCAGTTTGGTTCATCAAATGCAGATCATGCCTCCTGAACTAGGTGGATTTCTTTGAGACAGTTACCCAGGCTACAGATGTTTGAAAGGAGCTCCACACAGCCTACCTATACCTTGCTAAGGCGTTTGACACCATTCTCCAGTCAGGTATCATAGATGAACTCACCAACCTGGGCATAAATCCATACATCACAAGATGGATTGCAAACTGGCTCACAGATCCCACAAATTAAGAGTTTCCGGCTACATGTCAGACTCTAAACCGGTAACAACTGGTGTTTCCCAGGGTTCAGTCCTGGGGCCCCTCCTGTTTGGTATAGACTTTTCTCAGAAGTACATGGCAACACAGGAGGGTTGTGGTTGACTAAGTTTCCTGGGAACTGTAAAGTGTTTGCCATAATAGATTCCCCGGATGACACAAATATTCTCCAGAAGGGACTCTATAAGACAGATGTGTGGTTTCAGAATCATGGCCTCAAGCTCAATGTGAAGGAATGCATAGTAATCCCCTTTGGGGAAAACAAAGTACCCACAAACTACCACATAGGTGTTACCCCCTAAAAACTGACAAGATAATAAGGTATCTGGGGACACAAGTAGATAGTCATCTTTCCTTTGACAACCATGTTGGCAAAGTGATTAGGAAATCCTATGTGGCACACCTAATCAACAATGGGTTTGCATCAGGATCAAAAGAGATAGTGGTGGCCCTCTACTCTTAAGTCATCAGACCCATCATTGAGTACAATGCACTATTTTGGATGTACACGATTAAGCATATCCAGCAGCTGGAGAGACAACAAAGGTACCTCACCAAGAGGATTACTGGCCTCAAACAGTTGTGTTATGCAACAAAATTGGTAAAACTAAATCTTTTCTCCGTTGCGCACCGCCTACTCAGAGGCACACTCTGCCTAACATACAGAGTCATGTCCAACACATAACCGTTGAACATGCTCCATCTAAGGATAACAAAATTGAGTCACACTACACACTCCAGGGATATGAACCTCATCACAACAATAAATACAACATGCTGGTGGGACAGAGTACCATCCCAGAGACTTGCCTTACTGTGGAACAGAGTCCCAATGTACATCAGACAGAGCCCCTCACTGACATTCTTCAATAGGAACCTTGATGAGTGGATGGGAAACAGACAATTCATGCCAGGCATCACATCAGCAGCCCCACTAGAAAGGGGCTTAGGGTACTAACTATTATAACTAGGGCTTAGGAGACTAACCAATGGAGTAGTAAAGCTGCACAACTTGCCTAGGCTAATATATGCCTTTGTGAAGATAGGCTACTACATACCCATGAACCTATGTGACAGGTACATGTCTACAGATAGTAGATATATACTTCATTGTACAGTCATGTTGTACAGCAGGCATATGCACCACATACACTGTAATGCTTACAGATACTGGTGGCTATTATGCACAGTGGGTGAGATGTGCACCTCATGTCTTTTGTGCCATTTGGATGTGTGCTGGGTGGGACAGTCCTGGATGGCTCCCTGTCATGGTCACCCTCTTACACACATCTCTGCCCATCCATCTTTGGCTTATTATACTGTGTTCCCCCTACATATATAGATACATAGGTAGGTAATAGGCTAACTGACTGAAGGCATATATTAGTATGGCCAGAGTGTGCAGCTATCACCACACATGGGGTTAGTTCCCTATGCCTCTGTGTAGTAGAGCTGATGAAGTGATCCATGGTGTGACAGTTCAGTTTCAGTAACAGTTGTTAATAGGTCCCCGAAGCCGAGAAGTTCATTAGCTACGCAAATTCCATCAACAAACAAACGAAAGAATGAAAGCCCTTTAGGACTAAACAAAGTAAGTCGCAAATGAATGCTGTATTGAACCTTTCCACCTTTGAATTGCAACCAGCGCATTTTTCGCTTTTTAGCAAAGGATTTAAATACATACCTATTTGTTGTGACAATGTTGTTTCTGCCTTAACAGAGTTAAAAATCTTTGTTCGAAATTTAAATTTAAGACTTCTGTTTGGCAATACTGTTCCACTTGAAAATTGCTGTAAACGTCGTAGTACTTTTATTCCAGTCAGCGTTCCAGTATTAAAAGCTTTTCATGATATCTGCGAGTTTCAGATTAGAGAACTCTATTTGAAACCTGTTAAGAAAAAGGCTTATAATCTGAGCTTCTCTGAGTATAAAGCATTGAAAAGTTTGCAGCAGTGTAATGACATTGTCATAAAACAAGCTGATAAAGGTGGCAAGGCTGTTTTAATGAATCGTGATAACTATTTTTCAGCTGTTTCTTTGCTATTGAATGATCAAACTGCCTTTAATGTTATTACCCAAACTGATGTAAAAAAATGTATAAGTTATGTTAACATGGTTGTATATGATCTGCAGCTCAACAATGATATTGATATTGATCTTTTCCATTTTTTTACAGTACCTTGTCCCTTGGTTCCCCACTTACATGGGATTCCTAAAATTCATAAATCCCTGGAAAACCCACCTATGAGACCTATTGTCTCCGGAGGTGGTTGGGTTACTGAACCCATATCAGTCTACCTACATAGACAGTTAGAAATTTATTTACCTAAATGTGGCTCTATCTTAAAGGACACCTGTGATTTACTATCCAAACTACGTATTTGGTACAATAATGAAAAAACTGACCTAAATACCAAGAAACACTATTTACTAACTCTTGATATTGTGTCTCTTTTTACAGTTATCCCTAATGATGTGGGTATAGAACTTCTTAGAGACTTTTTGTCTTCTCAACCTTACCCTGACCATAGACATATTGGCAATATTTGTTGCCTTATGGATGTAGTTTTGAGAAACAATGTGTTTATGTTTAACAATTCCTTATTTCTCCAGCTCACAGGGGTAGCCATGGGTACTTCAGTGGCAAATACGTATGCTAATTTAGTTCTCTATCAATGGGAATGCAACTACTTGTTTAATGCACAAAATTTGTTTATTAATAACATTAGCTTCTACCAGCAATTTGTAGATGACTGTCTGCTGATATGGAATGGTACTTTGGATGACTTAAATATTTTTGTTGATTATTTAAATTCTAGTACCAATTTTTTGAAATTTAAAATGGAAGTGTCTGACAACACTATATGTTTTTTGGATGTTAAACTTCAGTTGAATGAAGGCACACTAAATACTAGTATATATAGAAAGGACGTTAGTAATGGAAGATACACTCACCATAGTAGTATGTATGCGCCACATATCTTTAAGGGCGTAGTAAAATCACAATTTACTAGAGCAAGTAGACTGACCACTGATAATACTACATTTGTTTCACAACTAGATAAAATGGTAGAAGACTTTTCTTCTAGTGGCTATGATATGCATTTTCTTTCTAAGCTTAAATCTGATACGATGGAAGCTAGGCAGACATCATTGCGATCGACTTTTTTGGAAGGAATGGCTGGTCCTATAGATGTTTTTTGTAATAATATTACTAATCAACATGAAATAAGGTATATTACAACTTTTAATGGTAGGTCAAATTCAATTAGACAAATCATATATAGAAATTGGCCTATTTTAATGGCATTGGATGAATTAAAAACTATACTGGGTACTAAGCCTCATTTTACATATAAAAACATGAGGACGATTAAAAGTCTACTTTGTTATAAAGACTTTTATAGACCTAGTTATGTACAATTTGCTGCTAAAACTGGTACTTATCCATGTTTTAACTGTGTTGCTTGTGCTTATATCTTAGGTAATGGTAGTGAGATGTTTAAACATCCTACTAATGGACAAACATTTAATTTTAAAATTTCAGCCACTTGTAACACCCCTCTTGTTGTATATTTGGCTACCTGTAATTCATGCAATTCATTCTATGTGGGGAAAACCACACGTAAGCTAAAAGAACGTATTATTGATCACAATTCTGAAATTAGGAGAAACTGTGACAAGAATGCATTATGTAAACATATTAACACCTGTGGTGAGACACACACTTTTAGGTTTAGAGTGATTGACGTACTATGTCCAAATGCAAGAGGTGGTGATGTTAATAATAATCTTGAGCTGAAAGAATTTGAATGGATACTGAGATTAGCTGCTGACACTCATCCTGGTTTAAATAGCACAGTTAGTTTAAAACCTGTGTTAGTAAAGTTACGTAATAATATTGTAAAGTAGAAAAGTTTTTTTTATATATTCATTTTTATTTTACATACATTATATATATATTTTTCTATATGAATATATATATTTTATATATTCTTTATGTTTTCTGGTCACATGATTTCATTTGGCTGCTGGTTTTCCAAATTTTTTT